>NC_058089.1:132637036-132800224 GCF_014858855.1 Bufo gargarizans | reverse complement strand
AACTCTTTTAGGTGATGACCTGCCCTCTGGATCGGTTGTCAGTATCTGATTTTATTTCAAGACACGGAGGCTCATATTTGCTTAACTCTTTCTTTACTGGAATTTAGCAGCAAAGACAATTGAAGAAAAAATCATAAGAGTAACCATGGTAACAAGTCCACTCCCCCACAACCCCTATATAAGGAGCCTCTCTGGCTGGACACTTCCTCTTTCTTTGCTGCTCCAGCTCAGATAAGTGGTTAAAATTTTTATACTGATTGGCTTCTTAGTTTTTCTCCTTATATGTTTTGAGGGTTGTATATTGAGATTTCTTATTAGATATTTATTTCTGCCCCAGTTCCTTCTTGGGGTGGTTTGGTTTTTTCCCCTTTTTTATATTCTGTGCCATATTCACTTCTATCTTTTGTTTATTCTGTTTCCCACTTGTAAGGGTTAATGGTTCCTTTTTATTGTTTTCCCCGTTCACGCCTGCGGACGCCCGGCTAGTTTCCCGCTGTTCCGGTGTCCCGTTTTCACTAGCGTAACTAGTGGTCTCTCGGCCATTTTGTCTGGTCCCCTTCTTTCCCCCCCATTCCTTCTTCCTTACCTGTACCTTCCCGCTTCGTTTTCCCGGGCTTCGGCGTCTCGGATCTCGTCTGACGAGATTCTCGGGCGCCATCTTAGATTTTTACTTCAGGCGCCGAGATCTCGCGCTGCTTAGCGAGATTCTCGGGCGCCATCTTTCTCCTCCCTGTCTCCTCATTGGAGCCTCAGGGTGAAGGGGAGGTGTCTTATCCCTGCGCTCATCGTCAGATCTGTGTAGTGGTGCGCTCTGTCTAGTTGTGCGATTCTTCTTTACAGTCGTCTTCAGTCCCAGTGCTTTTTCCATCTGTTGGGGTGACCTACTCCTCAGGTATTTCTATCATGTCTATGGTCCCTGTGTCCCCGGCCAGCTCTGTTCAGGTGAGACGCCCTAGTCATATTTCACCTTCCCCCCCTCAGAGGGTTAATGATGTCCCAGTTCAGGAGATGCAGGCTGCTAACCTGCAACAGTCTATATCTGATGCTATAGTAGCTGCTATGGGATCTGTTTCGGTGTCCCTATCTGAAACTATATCCCAGGCTATAAGGGCTCAAACTAATCCTGTAATGCCTCCTCCTGCCTCCAGAACACATGTGAATGTGGGCTCTGGCCCATCCAATGAATGCGCGCTCAGACCGCGTAAAAGAGCTAATCCGCGCCCGGCAGAAAGGGCACGATCATGGAAAACCGCCCGGTCTTTACCGGAGCTGGTTTCTGATTCAGACGCAGAGTCTGTTGAGGAGGCTTATGATGATTACCCCCACCATTCTGGGGAGGATGATTTGATAGATGTGGCAGTTGATCCTGCTATTGAGGAGGACCCGTCTAAATTAACGGGGACCGATGTAGACCCTCTAGAGTCCGGCAAGGACACCATTCTGGATCCCATGGGTGACCCCCTGTTTAATCCGGACCAGTTACACCATCCTAGATCCTCTGAATGGCTTCCCGCCACTCACGTGGCGCAGTATCTGGAAGCAAGGATCCGTACTCCCCTCTCCAAAGAAGCTCGCAGCAAGCTTCGGGCGGAATGCCCACGACCCCTGATTCCCCACAGGATTTGTGAAACGCCTAGCGTAGACCCTAAGGTGGTTCAATTTTTGGCTAAAACAGGGTTCAACCCGCGTAAGGGGTTGGATTCAGCATTGAAGGCTTGTCAAGACAAGTTGCTAGATATGACCGGGCCACTGGCCAAAATTTTTGACTTAGCCGAGTCGGCTAAAGCAGCGGGCACACAGGTGGACCCTGAAGACCTCAGTGGTTGGGCCCAAAGGGCTATTTGTTTGGCAGGCAATGTCAATACCTCAATTGCTATTGAAAGGAGGAAGGCAATTCTAATGAAAATTGAACCTAAATTAGCAAATCTATCCCTGTCAGAATCCGGGAAAGAGGCGCAAGGCCTCCTATTTGGAGATCCCTTCATAAAGGAGTTGGGGAAGTATGTTGGCGCCTTTACGGCTCTCGATAAGGCGCAGAACTCCATGCGCCGCGTCTTTCAGACGCGTTTTTCCTCCAGGGCCGGCAATCCTAGGGGCCGATTGTCCGGCCGCTCCAACTTTCAGCCCAGAGGTACGGGCCGTGGCTCCTTCAATTACCGACAGTCGCTGCAGGACTCCAGGTACCAACCTACCTTCTTTCCGTCCCGCGGAGGTCCTTCCCGTTCCAGAAGTTTCCGAGGCACTCCTGGGTCACGACGCCCATATGGTAAGTCTTCCTTGTGTGTCGTATCCGATGTCCCAGCAGGTTGGGGGAAGACTCCGTCACTTTTCCCATGTGTGGTCAAGGATCACCTCAGACCAGTGGGTCCTTTCTACGGTCCGGGGTTTTACCATCGAGCTGGTTTCCACCCCAAAGGACCTTCCCACTATTGCATGGGGTCCGATCTCGGACCAAACACTCTTAAATACAGAACTGTCATCCCTTCTATTCAAAGGAGCCATAGAATTATCTCCCGATCCTCTCTCAGGGGTACTAAGCAGTATATTCCTAGTACAGAAGAAGGGTGGCCAGTACCGGCCTGTCATAAATCTCAAACATTTGAATGTCTTCGTTCGGTACAGACATTTCAAAATGGAGGGCATCCATCTTCTCAGGGATTTGCTACTTCCAGGAGACTGGTTCGTCAAACTGGATTTGAAGGATGCATACCTAACGGTCCCAATAGCTCCTCCGTCTCGAAATCTCCTTCAGTTCTTATGGAAAGGCCAAACATGGCAGTTTACGTGCCTTCCGTTTGGCCTATCATCCGCCCCGTGGTGTTTTACGAAGATCATGAAACCAGTAGTGGCTTGGCTCAGGGCGAGAGGGGTGCGTCTAATTATTTATTTGGACGACATCCTGATCATGGCCCAGAATCCTCCCATTCTGTTATATCATTTAGAAATGGCCAAATCCCTTCTTCAGGGGTTGGGATTCCTTCTCAATCTAGAGAAGTCCTGTCTGGTACCAGCCACCACCATAGAGTTTCTAGGTTTTACCATAAATTCTTTGGACCAATCACTCAGTCTGCCCTTAGCCAAGGTCAAATCGATCCGCAAGGAGATTCGTCATGCTCTTTTGCTCCCACAGTTATCGCTCCGGCACCTGGCTCGCCTGATCGGTCTTCTCACTTCCTCCATTCAGGCGATATTCCCAGCTCCCCTTCATTATCGTGCTCTACAGAGACTGAAAATTGCTCACCTGAGAGCAGGGGCTTCATACTCAGACACGCTGGTCTTAGATACGGAGACCAGAGACGAATTAGTGTGGTGGATTCACAATTTGTCGGTATGGAATGGCCGGGCTATATTCGGCCCACATCCGGATCTGGTTATCGAGTCCGATGCCAGTCTGATGGGGTGGGGAGCACACTGTCAGGGAATATCCACGGGTGGAGCGTGGTCTCAAGAAGAGGCTCATCTGCACATCAATGCCCTCGAGCTCTTGGCAGGGTCTTTCGCGATCCGCAGCTTTGCACAGGGTTCTGTTCGGGCGTGTATTCGCCTACGTATGGACAATGTATCGGCTGTCCGGTACGTGAACTGCCTAGGGGGGACTCGATCCAGGGTTTTGTCTTATCTGGCCAAAGACTTCTGGGAGTTTTGTCTTTCCAGGGGAATTTCGGTGGTAGCGGAATACATTCCAGGTCTCCACAACACGTTGGCCGACTGGAGTTCTCGTTGCATTTCGGACTCCAGCGATTGGAAGTTGGATACGAGGGTCTTCCGAGATATTTTATCTCTTTGGGGCCCATGTTGCATCGATTTGTTCGCATCACGCCTGAACGCACAACTGCCCAGGTACTTCAGTTGGCGTCCGGACCCACAAGCAGAGGCCGTAGACGCTTTCCTCCAGAACTGGGGGGGCTCCCTCCACTATGCTTTTCCCCCATTCGCTCTCATCCCTCGTGTACTCGCTCAGGTTCGTCGCCAGCAGGCACAGTTGGTACTGTTAGTTCCCTTCTGGCAAACACAATCGTGGTTTCCTCAGTTACTGAACCTTCTCACGGAGGAACCTCGGATTCTGCCGTCTTTTCCCGCAGCTTTTGCTCGACCCTTATGGTCGCCATCACCCGCTTTTGCTAGACGGATCTCTACAGCTCCTAGCCTGTCGGGTCTCAGGGGTCCCTGGGACCCTTCAGAATTTTCAGCGGCAACCAGACAGCTTTTGGAGTCAGCTTGGGCTCCAGGCACTAGACGGGCCTATCAGGCGGCTTGGAACGTATGGGTTCGTTGGTGCGATCCACGGGACTTGGATTCCCTGCAAGCCCCTGTAGGCGCTATTCTTCAGTTTCTCACTTCTCTCTTTGAGGCGGGTAAAGCATACCGTACCTTAAATGTATACCGCTCAGCTATTTCTGCTAGACATTCCGGGTTTGATGGTTGCCCCGCCGGTCAACACCCTTTGATTTGTAGGCTGTTACGTGGGTCTCGTTTGTCGCGTCCTCCTAGACCGCGTTTTTCTACCACTTGGGATGTCGCGACTGTTCTCCGATTTCTGGAAGCTTGGCCCCTCAATTCTTTGTTGTCTCTTCGACAACTCTCAGCCAAGTTGGTGACCCTTCTTTGTTTGGTGTCTTGTAAACGCGTTTCGGACGTCCGGGCTTTGGACATTGACGCGCGTTATTTTACACCGCAAGGGGTTATGTTCAATATTTCTCGTCGCACTAAGACTGGCATTAAGTCGGTCACTTATCCGTCTTTTCCTTCTTCTCTGCAACTGTGTCCCGTGGCTTGTTTACGGGAGTACGAGTCTCGCACGTTATCTTTTCGCTCGCGGGATTCCCCGCAATTGTTCATATCTTTTCGTCGCCCTTTTTCCCCGGTTACCAGCGTTACGCTTTCCCGGTGGGTTAAGTGGATCCTTTCTCTTTCCGGTATTGATACCTCCATTTTCACCGCGCATTCGGTGCGGGGTGCGGCGGCTACCTCAATGTCGCTGGCAGGGGCCCGTTTGGAGGATGTCATGAAGTTGGCGGATTGGTCCCGAGTCTCTACCTTTCGGGAATTCTATTTTAGACCGGATCCGCACGTTTTTACCTCCGTGATTGCTCAGCTTTAAACTTGCAAATATGAGCCTCCGTGTCTTGAAATAAAATTAGGGATTTTACTAAGTCATGACGTAAAGTCATGATTTTATGAAAGACACGGAGGCGAGTATTTCCCGCCCGTTGCATTGCTTCTCCCTCCCTGCTGGGTTGTAGTGTTGTGTACTGTATGATATGATTTATCTGCCTGTTTTCATGCACGGAGACTAGTTAGGCTGGTGTGGTTGTTCGTACAACAACTCAGTTGGGTAGTTTACTACCATGATATTTGTTTTCTCTCTTCCCTACAGGTTGATGCACCTTGTTCGTCTATCATCTGATACTTACCTTCCAGAGGTTCCGTTTGACTGTTCCGCGGCTGAGGTTCCGGCTGTCGTTATCCGTTCCAGGGTTCAGGTTTTCGCCGTTTGAAGACTGCAAAGAAAGAGGAAGTGTCCAGCCAGAGAGGCTCCTTATATAGGGGTTGTGGGGGAGTGGACTTGTTACCATGGTTACTCTTATGATTTTTTCTTCAATTGTCTTTGCTGCTAAATTCCAGTAAAGAAAGAGTTAAGCAAATACTCGCCTCCGTGTCTTTCATAAAATCATGACTTTACGTCATGACTTAGTAAAATCCCTAATTGTTGGGGTCTGACATCCAGGACCCCCGATCAGCTGTTCGTTGTATAACGGTTATGCTTGGTATCGTGCTCAGCTCCATTCCTTCGACTGTAAGGTGTGTGGTTTGCACAGGAGATCCGGTGCCTTCTCAATCAGCTGATCGGCAGGGGTCCTAGGTGTCGGACCCCCACCCAAAAAGATACTGATGACCTTTTCTAGGGATCATCAATATCAAAATCCTGGAAAACCCCTTTAAGGCACAATGGAGTATTATGTGTATATAATGTATGGCGCGCGCTGCTGCGGTGAGCCGGCTTTATGCTGCAGTAGACTCCTGGCCCCACAATGACTGGGATGGCGACCGTGCCTACCCCATCATTTAACCCCTCATATGCCGTGTTCTGCTTTCATCCACAGTTTACATTTCCTAATCCTCCTCGTTTACCCCATTGTCTGGATCTCGCTCGTGTCCGTTAAGCTGGAGGTGTTGTACAATTGCGCGGCCTCCGAGGCTTCTGGGAAATCGCGGTTATTGTCAGTGCAGAAAGCAGAAGATGAAAGCGCAGAGCGGAGAGTATGGAAATGACATGACACAAAGCCGCAGCTGTGAGACAGCAAACGCCTGCACTGCTGTCACGACTCTTGGTCATGGTCGTGACTCCTTGGGAGCCGCATGCTGTTGCCCGCGGTTTTGGAGTTCGTCAACCGCAGCTGGGGGCACTTAGTTGTGTGCCTCAGGTGCGGTTGCCGCGGACAACAAGTGTGCGTGCGGTTGCCCTTGGCAACGGGTTTTGTGTGAATGCCCGTTTGTATGTCTGTGTGCACTTTGTGTTGTTTGTTGTGCACGAGGTGATGTTTAATATGCACCTGGACTCCTCCCTTCACCTGCGGTTGTCCGCGGCAACGTCTGGCGATGTTTGCATGCTGTGGAAGTGTCTCGGCCTGTTGGCTGTTCTGGAGGACACGGTTGCCACGCATGCCGTTGCCGTCGGAGACAGGTGAGTGAGGTTGTGTGCTTTCCCCTTTATGTGAGTTTCCCTTCTGTGTTGCTGGAAGGGTTAACTCCCTTCCCAGTGTGTGTGAATTCACTGGGTGTGTGCTGATCGTTGGGTGGGGCCTCTTGGCCTATAAAGCCTCAGTCCCTGGCTGGGCTCAGTAGGTTGCTCTCAGCCATGCTGGCTGGAGCAGCCTCCTGTCTCCTCCATCTGCCTGGTGGGGACCATCCTTCTGGTCATAAACCTCTGTCGGGAATTTATATGTTTCACGGTGTTATTTAGGTGTGTGTGGGGTTTTATGTTAGTGCACATGGGATCCAGGGTTTGTTGTCTGTGGCAGGTGAGTGATGTGTTGGTCCCATTTGCCTGCCACTGCCATAGCTGTTTTTGTATCCCCCTGTGTTGCTTGGCCGTGGAGACTCCTGCTCCTCCGTGTCTAGGAGGAGCAGGTTGTCTTACTCTGTCCCCTAGTTCAGGGCCGACTTGAGGGCTTGTAGGGACTTTTAGGTTCCGGCGTATGAGCCCTCCTACCACCAAGGTCGGCTCATGCAGACAGGAGACAGGGTCAGCGTTAGGGACGCTATAGGAGGTGACCTGCTCCCTAACTCTGTGGTCCCGGCCAAGTGGTAACCCTACCTTCTCCTGGCACCGCACGGCTGGGGGTTTTCCCCACCGCCAGCCGTGACAACTGCAGAGACTGCACCTGAGGAAGCAGAGCCGTGTCGTAGAGCGCCTGTACTGAAAACGGAAGCGCCCATGAGTCACTGCCAGCTGGGCAATTATCATCATCCCCCAGGAAAGCTGGGTGGCAACCAATCTACCTGCAAAGGGCACAGGACCCAAGTACAGGTAATGTAGTAGATGTCACCTGCAGTCCTATGTAACACCACAGATAACACAGTGATAACTCTCTGAATACAGATAATGTAGTAGATGTCACCTGCAGTCCTATGTAACACCACAGATAACGCAGTGATAACTCTCTGAGTACAGATAATGCAGTAGATGTCTCCTGCAGTCCTATGTAACACTACAGATAACACAGTACAGATAATGCAGTAGATGATTCTGAGTACAGATAATGTAGTAGATGTCATCTGCAGTCCTATGTAACACTACAGATAACACAGTACAGATAATGCAGTAGATGATTCTGAGTACAGATAATGTAGTAGATGTCACCTGCAGTCCTATGTAACACCACAGATAACACAGTGATAACTCTCTGAGTACAGATAATGTAGTAGACGTCACCTGCAGTCCTATGTAACACCACAGATAACGCAGTGATAACTCCCTTTAATACTAATGTATGTCTATATGCCATACAGCTGGGTGACAACCCCCGGAGTGAGTGTGGCCCCGTGTACGCAGTGAGTACCCCACTCATCCTCTGCTCATTAGCACATGATTCCCTTCCTGCAGGACCCAGAGTGGGGTACGGTGGCGCGGCTGGTCCCCCCATTTGACAGTACCCCCCCCCCCCCCCTCCCCAAATATGCTATTATTTATGCCTGAAATCGCACAATTGCAGAGAAATCCGCTCCGCTCTGGGGCTGCAGTAGTTTTTAGCGCGGGCGCTCGCCACGTCATAAACTAGCCGAATCCTCCGGGGGGGGGCAACGATCGGCATAGATAGCCGCTCTTTGTAAATGACTCCCATCGTCTCCGGTTATCGGCCACTTCACGGCTGGCGGTAATGTCCTCAGTGACCTCACACCCGCCGCCGGCTGCAGCTCTGTGACTAGGAGGCCCCTGAAGCATCTGCGCCGTCCTATTTCCGAAGCAAACTTGTCACTGCACCGTCCGTGTTTCGCTCCCAGAGCGCAATCTACTCCTCGGCGCCTGTAGACAGTCAGATCAACGGGTTGTGACTAATTACAGCCATTTGTGTAATGAGTTCAGATCGTTCGGATAAGCGGCGCCTATACTCGGCAGTATGCTGCCCGTCTCCAGGTGTTCTCTACCGGCGCACTGCTTTATTACACCAGACGAGGCTCCAGATTTAGAGATTCTATCCGCTGGCTCCAGAGGCGAGGTAGCGCCCCCTGATGGGGATGTGACACCAGAGACCTCGTACAGGGGTCTCCTCGCCGCAGAATCGGGGCTCTTCTTAATGCAAGGGGGAAACGACGGAGTATTCTTTGCCTGTATTTCCTCTGCCGTGTACTTCCCAATGTGTCCAGCAGGTGGCGGTGAGGTATTAACCCCTTCCTGGGGGCTGATTTATGAAAGCGAAGAGGCCTGCAGAATATTGCACACCCCTCTTATCCCTCACAGGGAGGTAGCTGGCAGCAGATTGGCCTACACCTTTTGGTACCCCCCAAATTCCGAGTGGACATCTGGACATTTATGGCATATCCATAGGATTCCTCATGGGTGTGACCTACTTCTATCTCAAGAATGGAGCCCCGCCATGAACGATGAGCAGGTTGCACGCTCAGATATTTTCGGACGTCCCATAGCAGCCCCCGCCTGCTGTCCATTCACAGCGGGGCACCCTTTCCCCCCCAGAGGTGGGATCCACACATATCAGGCATTTATTGGGTTACTCTGGAGGATGGGCACCCTATAGCCCCCCATATCACCCATTACTAAGACTATAGCTCCTGCTACTGGAGGACCCAGAAGGCCGAGGTGATTTCGTAGTTTCCTCCTTGTACCCTCATCCCTCTATGGTCTTGGTGCGGCTGGCCTGTAGAATAGCAGAGTGAGGCAGAGGCACCAGTAGTTATTTCCCCCGTGTGGTGGTCTGTGGGGTCTCAATGTGCAGGACTGGGATTAGTCCATGTGGACCAGCGCCAAGGGGTTTGGGATGCTCAGAGCCTAACTCCACTCAATGGGAGGATAGTGTGAGGACCGTGCAAATAGCTCCATCTCTCTCAGCATCCTGGGCCTCTGTGTGTAAAGAGGATACTCTGGTTATAGGGCTTCATCGAGGTTAGAAGAACATGGCTGCTTCCTTCTGGAAACTTGGCCACATTTGTGTACAATTTGTATTTGGTATTGTAGTTATGTCTCGCTCACTTCTTTGGAGCTGAGCTGCAATACCAGTTATAACCCATGCACTGGTGTGGCGCTATTTCCTGGAAAGAAGCCGCTTAGCAAACAGACCACCCCTGGAGAGAGACGAGATGCTGTCTTCTCCACCATATAATTTTCTAGTTGGACTCTGCGGCCACCATGGCTGTAGTCGCACCAGTCTCTTTTTATACGTTACTTCTCATCCTGCTGTGGCAGTATTTTCTGATTTCACTCAGTGAGCGCTGCTCCGGGGGCGGCAAATTCTAAAATTAGATCCTGCAATCAGAATTAATGAGAGAGAAGTCGCATGGATGTGCAGAGCTGGGGTATACCGGATCATGTCACTGCTGTGAAGAGCTTTCTATAATTGGTGGTGATGACATCACTACTGACATTTATAAAATACAAGCTTTATGCAGGGCCGATATCATTGAGGAGGATTTATTTTATTTTTTTCTTGAAAGATGTGAGAAGCTCTGAGTAGTTGGGTAAATTATCTGCACCCCATGGAGGAGGGACAGGTCACATTATTAATTTATAACTACTCCTCAGGGGTGATGCCTAGTTAAGCAGGGGAGGAGCTTAGCTCTACATGGATTTCTATATGTCGACCATTTGTTCTTAAGTAATTAAGCATAAATGTTGCTGTCCTATCACATTGCTCAGTATTTACCTTGCTGTGGCTCCAGAGCAGCACTTCCTATTGGTGACAGGAAATTGCTGGCATTGTCAGGCATGTGGCAGGCTAAGGGTTGGTCACTGGTCAGCATGCAGGTATATGTGGGCACTTACCGCACCCCACCCCCGCTCTTTTATCTATCACCTGTAACCTATAAAGATGTCTTCTTGGATTGGCACAGGTGGAGAAGGCGACAGCCGCAGGACTGCCGCATGACAGCCGCAGGAAAGCCGCAGGACTGCCGTACGACGGCCACACGAGATTAAGGGGCCCCACTGAGTCCCCGTTGTTCAACCCGCTACTTGTCATGGGCGTATACCGCCATCATAAGTCAGTGAACCTTAGGAGAGCCATTAATGGAATCCAGTAGAAAGAGACCAGCAGCGCCACCATATGTACGGTAATAAAGGCCCTGGGCAGGCAGGATGGAGGCGTCCCTGCAGACCGTGTCCCAGTGAAACTGCCCACGTGGCCTTCCCGACAAGAAAACGGCAATATGGATGCTAATGAGGCGGCATTCACAGGGTGCAGAAGGCTGAAGGGCTATTATAAAGCTGCACCAACATGGACGCGGGAGGAACAATGGCTCCACACACTTCATCTAAACGCAGGAATTAAGACCGCTTCAAGACCTGTGTCATTATGTATAAGAAAGGACCCCGGGGCCCCTCATTATAGAGGCCGCTGACTTGCCTTGCTCCACTTCCAAGAACCACTTAAGGAAATTGCAGATTATTTCTTAAACTATGACGTCACGGTAGCTCTGAGGAAGCTGGGTCACCTGTACAGCTGCTATTACAGATCCTAGGTGACTTTCCGTTCACTGACAGCAAGCAGAGATCGGATACTGGAGAGAATTGAACCACAGTCAATTAGAAAATTGTAGAACTGTTCATTAGATGCATATTTATTTATTTATTTATTTTGTACGTAAAACTGGATTCTGGGCTTTTAAGAATCTGGACACTTTTCTTGTTCCAAAAGCCTAATGATGGGGGTTGTAGTCCTGTCTTCTCAGCCACCTGACAGACGCAATTACTGCTGTGATTCGGTGACATGACGACGTGCCCGGAGGTGCCCTGTGCCCAGCTGATAAGATGTGAAAATTCATAGAACTTCTTCTGCAGCAGCGGAGATCCGGGCGGCGTTCACCCCGCGACGCCAGCCTCTCCTCCGGCATCTAATGCCAGGGCGGTCTGGATGTCCGCTAGAGCTCGGGAACCCAGCCTGGTACCAGCTGCGTAACCACCAGATTCCATGGGTTTAGTAGATGCCAGATCATCAGATATTCTGAATCATCGGACTCTCTCCGTAACCCCTAGAGTTGTATGGAGAGGCCTTGGGCGCGGACACTCGGTACAAGCTCGGGCCTGTCGTGCCGATGAAGAGAAACGAGGGGTTAATTGAGATCCAGGTGGTGAATTATCAGACTTTCTGGATTATCAGAAGAATATATGTGATGCAGAGTCTGGCTTCCTGGAATTCCCTGTTCCGGATTGTCCGCATTTCTGGATTATCAGATCCCGAGTTATTTCCACGAAGGGGAGCAGAGAAGCTCAGCAGAGCAGGGAGCGGAGGATGGGAGTGATGGATCGCACCCTGTCATGGGTAAGAGCCTATTAATGTGAGAGCTTCATTCTTGTCTCATTTCAGTGGAGGAAAAAATGAAATGTGAAAGACACATCAACAATATCGCCGCCGAATCTCGTATAAATGGCGGTCGCCAAGGAAACAATGAAAGGCTTTATTAAAATCTGGGGCCGTCACCGCTGCTCAGAAGCTGTTTGCAGTCGCCATTAATTAGGATGTGAAGGGGTTAAGTGGCTGGTGATAAATCACCAATTAACCTGCAGTGATGAATAGGAAAGGGTCCGCGGGTTAAAGGGAAGGTCCGCGGGTTAAAGGGAAGGTCTGTGGGTTAAAGGGAAGGTCTGTGGGTTAAAGGGAAGGTCTGCGGGTTAAAGGGAAGGTCTGCGGGTTAAAGGGAAGGTCTGCGGGTTAAAGGGAAGGTCTGCGGGTTAAAGGGAAGGTCTGCGGGTTAAAGGGAAGGTCCGCGGGTTAAAGGGAAGGTCCGCGGGTTAAAGGGAAGGTCCGCGGGTTAAAGGGAAGGTCCGCGGGTTAAAGGGAAGGTCCGTGGGTTAAAGGGAAGGTCCGCGGGTTAAAGGGAAGCTCTGCGGGTTAAAGGGAAGCTCTGCGGGTTAAGGGGAAGGTCCGCGGGTTAAAGGGAAGCTCTGCAGGTTAAAGGAAGGTCCGTGGGTTAAAGGGAAGCTCCTCGGGTTAAAGGGAAGCTCCTCGGCTCCTCTTGGCTGGTGCTGATGGACCTGGGGTGGGGGGAGGGGGTTGGTGACAGCATGGGGGCAGATTATGGCACAGGGGGGGGGGGGGTTGGGCAGATGGCACAGAGGTGGGACTGATGGTGCAGGGGGGTGGGAAGAGACTGTTGGGGGCTCATGGCATGGGGCAGAATATTGCACTGGGGGGGCAGATGGCACGGGGGGGCACTGTTGGGGGCTCAAAGCATGTGGGCAGATTATGGCACTGAATGGGGGAAGATGGCACCGAATCAAAAAAAAAGATCAAGGGAATATTATTATTATTATTATTATTATTATTATTTTTTTTTTTTATCATCTTCACTAACCCCAAAAAAAAAAAAATTATAAAAGAATTTCTGTGGGGGTCCAGCCCGAAGCTTATCTAATCAAAAGTAAGTTGTCAATCCAGGACGCTTCAAGAGAGATTACAGCAAGGAGGTTCAGGCCCCGAGTGGATCCGGAGCAACCTGTAGGCCGCTATATATATATATATATAGTGAAGCCTTGTGGTTCCTGCGACGGACGCTGGCGCTAAGAAGTTTTTAAAAAAAAATAAATAGAAAGCGCTTTTGCTTTCCTTTCCCTCTGAGTGCAGGGGCTGTCCGAGACACGAGAGCGCTTGGCCCCTCTGTTCCTTGCAGCCCCCTACAGTAAGAGCATAGCATCCAACCTGGATGCAGTAAATTAGGCCTTTATTTTCCTCTCCACAGAACTGCGAGCAGCACTCGGGCGCCGGACCCGGAACCGACCGCCACCCCCAGCCCTCCTGTGCATCATGCCCCGGTTCAGGACAATCCTGGTCCCCTACCGGGTCTCTCTATTCAACAGACGCTTTCTAATTTGAGACAGAATGAATAGCAGAAGATCCGGTAGGAGCCGTCATGAGGATTATGGGAACCTTGTAGAGATCGTTTCCGATGCTCTAGAAGGTTTTGCTGATGAAATGAGGCGAAGGTTCGATGACTTGGCGCGTCGCTAACCATAATCCCCAGGATGGACCAAATGACGCCCGAGCAGGTGCATGAGTTAAAAACTTTGGCGGAGAACGGGTCGTGGGAAATTTTGCACCTACCCCCCCATCATACTCCTTTCACCCATCCCCTTTCTGGCACCCCCCCCAAGCATGGGTTCAATCTTCCTTCTTTTTCTTCTCCTCCTCATTATACCGCTCCAACTTCTTTCCAAACTCACTCTTCGACACATGATTGGGAACATTCCAGTTCCGACCCATCCAATCTCCATCTTTTCCTGCAGCCCGTCCTTTTTATCCCGCCACTGAAGTTAGGTGTTTTTGATATTTTTGTTAGATGCGTTGCCTGTACTTCAGTGTGTGTTTTATTCCCTGGTTCACGCTATCCTCAACTTTGGCCGCTCCAGCTGTTGGGGAACTAGAACTCCCAGCAACACATTTATTATAATGCTCATAGACTTGAAGGTAGGTTTTTAGGAGTTTTATTTTGTGAACGCCGGTAGTGCCAAAGGTGGCTGAACCTTTGATGTTGTACGACCAATAACGGAAGCTTTCTTATTGCTCCTATTCCTGCTAATTGGCACAGCAAATGCTTGTTCATCAGTCAGTCTTGTGCATATTGACATGAGCCCTTGTTGGAGTCGCGGGACATGTGAATCGGCCTCATCAACAATTCAGTTACTAGAGAGCGCAAAATTTAAATATTGCTCTTTAGCACAGATGAAGCTCTCAAATAAACTAGGGTCACCACCACAAGGGACACGAAAGGGACACGATGCTGGTAAAGGTGATGTCCGGGTTCAGAGCCCTACACATAATTTGCACCCAGCCAACCACACGGATGTTAACAAATGCTCTCCCTTGTCCTGCGCAGGATCGGGCAGAACAAGGGCTGACAATACCAGTGTGTTTGGTGACGTCACCGTCTCTATTGGGCAGGCTTTAGCGCTGTCCTAGCCATTTTACAGGCTATTGCAGGGCTACAGCTGGCCCAATAATCCTGATGATGCCACGAGACTCACTGATGGGTGCAAGCCTCCGCCTGGCTGCGCTATGGAGACCCCAGTGCGTCAACGAATCTCCAAAAATAGCCTCCGCCCTGCGAGGTTCAGCGGGGTAGTTTGGTTCAAAATATGTCTGTGTCCGGGCTCAGCTCTGAACCTAGACGACCCCTTTAACAAGCATTATTTCTCAGAACAAGGCAGATTGGGGGATATTGTCGAATAAAACATATCGTCAGTGTAGCGGAACCGTTCTTGGTGCTGAGTGAAAAAAGAAGACAAAAGGTGTAAAAAATAAATCATTTTGATTTAATATAAGAGAAAACAGCTTAAACAATTAAACAACGGTATCCTGCCGACTCCCTCTGCCGCTTCAGAAACAAAGTGATCGGCAAAACTGTCCCTCAGTCTGTGAACGGCAAGAACCCTAACCTCTGG
The DNA here is from genome assembly GCF_014858855.1 of Bufo gargarizans. Lineage (NCBI taxonomy): Eukaryota > Metazoa > Chordata > Amphibia > Anura > Bufonidae > Bufo > Bufo gargarizans. Next base: position 132,785,115 of record NC_058089.1, on the reverse strand, counting down.
CGGGTCCAGGCGCAGGCTCCTCTGATAAAAGATAGTTGTGTAGAACTAACTACACAAGCCTTGACTATATCGTCTATGGTTTCCACTTTAGGATTATTGGCTTTGGTGAGAATATGCCTTTTGGCAACTAAAATGCCAACGGCGCGCTCCGCCAGTCGCCTAGCTCGTGTCAGTCTGTGGTTAAACACGCGCTTCGTAGTGTTCAAGTCACGTCTACAGTATGGCTTCATGAGGTTCTCACACATTTGGAACGCCTCGTCCCCAACTATGACAAATGGCATTGGAGGGCCATCGGTTCCTGGCAAAGGTCTCGGTGGTGGAATACAGGAGGCGTCCCATAGAGGAGTTTTTGAAAGCCATGGAGTCATTTGTCCGTCCATACGCTCCAATGTCAAGTGTGACAAACCGATAATCGGCATCCGCAATGGCCATCAAGAGAATTGAGAAATATTTTTTGTAGTTCAAAAATTCTGATCCACCAACAGAAGGTTTTGCAACCCTTATGTTTGCCATCCACAGCCCCGGCACAATTAGGGAATTGGCAGATTTCCAGGGACTTGTTGTTGGATGTGGGATGTAATCCTCGTGCAGTACCTCCCACAAGGCACGACAAGTATCGCGGACTATACCGGACATCGTCGATATTGGCAATGTAACGATGATGGACTTTCTCCCGTAGCAAGAAACCTGTGTAAAAAATGACAAAAAATATAAATAAATAAATATTATTTATACAGCTCTACAAAAAAGACAATGCTTACCTTATTGTCACCATTAGGCCTCATGCACACGACCGTTGTTTGTTTTGCGGTCCGCAAACCTCGGCTCCACAAAACACAGATGGTGGAACGGCACGGACAGCGTTTAATATAACTGCCTATTCTTCTCCGCAAAGCGCGGACAAGAATAGGACAGGTTATTTTTTTTTTTTGCGGACCACGGAACAGAGCAATGGAGTGCTGTCCGCATCTTTTGCGGTCCCATTGAAGTGCGGCTCAGATGCGGACCAAAACAATGGCCGTGTGCATGAGGCCTTAGAGTACACTGTCTTTCGATGCATGATGAAATGCTCTGCAGCAGCTGTTCATAACTATCGACAGCTCCAAATAGAGGACAGAAAAACCGCCTCTGGTCACCCGTCTGGAAGTCATTAGGTGTATCCAATACCTGCGTCGTCTTCTTTCCTGGTCACGTCTTCTCCATCTTGCTTTCAGGATTAGAAACCACAATTGCAGTCGTCAGAGCCTGAATGGAGGTAGCTGCTTAAATACTCCACATCCTGTAGATATTCCGATCTGTCACATCACTATAGTTATATCTGACTACTTTCTTCTAAAAACAGTGCCCCTCTTCCCCAAAGGTTGTGTGTGGTATTGCAGCTCGGTCCCACTAGTTTTCCTGGAGCTGCCGCCCCCATCCCATACCTGTGCATGACCTTTCAGGACACTGGGCTGCTGAGCTGGGTAACTTCTCCTGCTGGCAGCCGTATTAGTTTTAAAAAAAGTGTCCTTCCTGTAACGGTCTACTGGTCCGGCATTGTGTCTGGCAGGGGATGGTTAATTAGTCTCTAATTCCGCGTGCGGAGTCTTGGCCGTTGCCTCATTATCTGATTATCCCGGCCGTGGCAGAAATGAAACTCTGTGGGGACGTGGGCCGCTCGTCGGGGCAGCTGCTGATCGGCGGTATTAGTAAAGTGAGACCTAACAAAGCTGCAGGAAGGTGACCCCAGCTGCGGAATCAATCAGCGCCCCTGCCACCAGCATCCACAGGGAATCTGCAACTGTTACACTGTGACGCATCCACTGAGGAGTCCCGATACCAAGCTCCCATGCACACAACCCTGTATTTCTTCTGCATCTGATCCGCATTTTTTGAGGATCGAATGCTGAACCTTTCATTTCAATAGGGCCACAAAAAATATGGACACCACATTGTGTACTGTCCGTATCCGTATATCCACCGACCCACAAAAAAGATGGAACATGCACTATTCTGTTTTGTGGACAAGGATGGGACATTTGTGCAGAAGGGAGAAAATAAGGGCGGCATACACACGGCCAGTATCCGTGTTTTGCGGATCTGTGGTTTGTGGACCGCAAAACGCACAGAATCGTGTGCATGAGGACTAAATGTAATATCCAGGAACAGGTGACTACAGGAATGGAGGCCACGTCCACAGTCAGAGGTCCTGTCCTGATGGCTTGTTACCTTTTACCTGCACTGATACATTGTATCAGTCTGGAGGATTGTTTAGACTGGATACAATTGTAACAAATGCTCAGCTGTGATTTGATCAGAAAGGGTTTTCAGCCTCTGGATGTGAATTAGAACAATTCTAGTCGCTGAAAGCAAGCAGAGATCTTAAAAATGCAATGTTATTGAAACACCAAGTATATTTGAAAGTTGCCAAACTTTTCATTGTACAACCCCATTAACGCCAGCCTGTGCCTCGTACCTCCTACCTCGTCGGTCATGCTGCTTCCTACAAAACGTTTTCCTCGTAGGAGTTAGTTTTATTAGATTAAGATATATGTGGAATTTCAGACTGTATAGTGGATGAGGCGTTATTAATGCGTCCCTGTAACAAGGGGTTAAGTCCTCTGCAGCCATAGACTGGGGAGGGGGTGAAAAGTCCAGTCATCAGGCCAAGAAATGATATTTGGAGAACTGCTGACCTTCCACTAATTCCCAATTACCCTGTGGCGGTCACACAGCTGAGCCCCCAGAGAAGCTTATTACAGTCACCAAGGCAGGAAACCCAACAGCTCTGCTTCATCTGGGCACAACATGTATGTAGCAGAGTGCAAAGAGGGTCACATGGTGGGTCTGCCTATCTATGGGAACGTGGAGCGCCTGGACTCTGGGTGACAGTCCCTTTAGGTGTTGTACTCCTGGAGCATCACACATCCCTACAGATATGTCTCCTATCTACATCGGTATAAATCTGTGCTCTGATGTAAGCGTACACCCCCTCTATTCTTCTCCATGTGTCAGTCTTCACTGCTTTCCTAGCATTAAAGTCATAAGTCAGATGAACATGCGTCCTATCCACATAAGAGACTCCAGCAGGTTGCGTCCTAAAGGCAGCCTTCGCTCTGCAGGTTCTCTATAATTAGGATCGACTAGCACCGGGAAGGCAGGGGTTAATCTCATAGCGATTATTCAGTAACAAACGGGTTATTTTTCCCATTCCGGCTAATACCCATCTGGTCACCTGATGCGATCGTGGTTGCCATAGCACCTATCGATTTTAATGAGGGCTGAAGTCGCCACACAAAACAAAACTCGTACAGATGGCGCTGACCACTGGCGCTGCGGCTTTATAACATGGGGCAGGAGGGTTACCACCTGTGATATGAATGTCGGATAACAATGGTTTACCCCCTCCCCCAAAGAGGCCGAGATCTAATAATGTCTCTGTAGAGGGAACTGGCGGTTTGTGAAATTCACCTTAGGCCTCATGCACACCGTTTTTTTTTAAGGTCCGCAAAAACAGGGTCCATAGGTCCGTGATCGGTGACCGTTTTTTCGTCCGTTGGTCTTCCTTGTTTTTTAGAGGATCCACGGACATGAAAAATGAATAAAAAATCTAAGTCAAGTTTGCCATTGAAATGATAGGAAAAAACGGACACGGATCACGGACGCGGATGACAATCTTGTGTGCATCCGTGATTTTTCACGGACCCATTGACTTGAATGGGTCTGTGAACCATTGGCCATGAAAAAAATAGGACAGGTCATATTTTTTTCACGGCCAGGAAACACGGATCACGGATGCGGCTGCCAAACGGTGCATTTTACGATTTTTCCACGGACCCATTGAAAGTCAATGGGTCCACGAAAAAAAACGGAAAACGGCACAACGGCCACAGATGCACACAACGGTCGTGTGCATGAGGCCTTATACAGATTTATAGGAGGGGGCAGAAAACCCTCACGGTGCTGGGTGCTGCCCGCCATGACTCAAGGGTCTTGTGCTGGTTTGCCCCCCTAACCTGGTAACGCCTGTTTTGAGGGGAGTCCTTCTTAACACTCAATAGCAAATGGGATGGGGCTAACCAGGTCTGGGCTCTAAAGGGGCCTCAGACCAGCTTCATGGGCCCCGGCCCCTCTAAGGTATGACCCGCTACCATATACTAAAGCAAAGAGCAAAATCTGCCCTCAGTAATGGGAAACCAATAGTGGAATAAAATGTGTTTTGTGTGGCCACCTGAGGCTCCTGGGGGCCCTTGTCTGTCCAACGTGCTGAAAGGTGATGTACATTGTAGGTGATCACTGCAACAGCAACAAAGCTGCAGAAGGAGCTGCACACAATCACATGACCTCTGCAGGTCCTCAAGCCAAGGTGGGAGGGGAGTGGGAGCCGCATACAGTCAGTATGTGGGGTCTGCGCTAGTTTATGTGGTCTGGTTTAGGTGGAGGGGGCTGTAATAGGAGTCTGGAGTGCATATTTATTAGAGGTGTGTGCATTCCTGGGTGTTTAGTAATTCTGGGGTGTGAATCGCTGAATGGTTGAATCAAATGGAGATCACTGGAGAAGCAAAGGGCCAAAGATGTCTTGGCAGCAAACTTTGCAGTCAGCAGGAGTAGCCATCATGGTGGTCTGGGTCAGATGGAGAAAAAAGAGAAATTGCGTGTTTACAATCGGACAAGACGTCGCCTGTTCAGCATGGATTTACAGAGTCTGTTATAGGAAATCCTTTTATTTCTTCTATTTTTATTTATGAGGTCTTCGTGTAGCCGAGAACCATTCCACTCGCCGATAGGATGTCTCTACACCGTCTGATACTGGCAGAGATGCTTGGGGACGGTCCTTATGTAGGAGGGCATTGTAATAGGCTGTGGAATGGACTCCAGTCGGCCCCTGTGATCAGGATCTCTGAGCTGAACAATCCCTTAAAGAGTCAGTCTGCACAATACTGACTTAGGGCTCATGCACACAAACGTATTTTCTTTCTGTTCTGTTTTTTTTTTTGGCGGCCGGTATGCGGAACCATTCACTTCAATGGGGCTGTAGAAAATACTGAAGTTACTCCGTGTGCATGTTTGTCCGCATGGCCGTTCCGCAAAAAAAGTAGTGCATGTCCTATAATTGCCTGCAAATCGCTGTCCAAGGCCCCATTCAAGTCAATGGGTCCACAAAAAATACGGAACGGACACGGAACACATCCATATTTGGCAGATCCATACTGTAGAAATGCTATGCCCAGCCCATATTGCTCATGTGTTTGGTGATTAATAGGTTACTGTATTTGTATATGATCTGCAAAAAACTGATCAAATACAGAAACCATATGGATATGTTTTGTACAATAACGGAACTTAAGAGAAAAAAAAACCTCAGATACGGAGAAACTGATCCGTGAAAAACAGACCGCAAAACAACAACGGTCGTGTGTATAATGTGTAATGTCTATTGCAGGGCTCGAGAGGGCGGAGCTTGACACCAGGAAAACTGCCAATGGAATTCCTGTGCTCTGCTCCGCCCCCTCGGGTCCAGCACCTGGCATAACACAATGTATCAGGATGTAAATCTCTCCGGCCAGGATCTATAACTGACTCTCAGTGGCACTTGCCGAGTGTTGGCACAGACGGCGCCCCAGCTGCCGCATTGTGGAGAGCATAAGGTTTGAAATTTGGTCCCTTTGAAGGTCCTGATCCTGGCGTTTTTACATCAGTCTCTTGCCAAGAGCAGAACATGTCCATGAAATGCACTTTCTGCTAATCCCGTGTGCAGAGGATCAGCACTGACCAACTCCAACTCCCATCAGCCACATGACTCATGGTAACTCTGTCTGATGATACAGTAGTCTGGCGGTGGGGAAGTGTCACTGCATGGCTAGTCTGATGTGCCTTTCAGGATTGTAGGAAAGCTGGGTGAAAATGATCCATAATGGCTGATACCGAGCTTTCCTGCTCAACTTTAGGGCTGCCCTCTGAGTCAGGGCTAAATCGCATGTTTTACTGAGGCCAGATGGCACTGCACTGTGGTGTACTGTCTGTGGGGGGTGATGCCCATAGTGTCAGATAATAGGGATTCTGGTGCCTATTTAGGTGGCGGGCATTGGCTTTATCAGATGGCTGCTGCATTCCAGGACATCATAGGGCATGCTGGCACAATATCTAGAGCCAGACAGGGGAGGGCATTGTGTATCCTGGCACACGGCTGATAAGACATAATGCATTAGCATTACTGTTTATAGCTTAGCATAATGCACTTCTGTCCTGACACAATAGACTGGCACAGCAGGTACAGACAAATAATACAAGAGACTGGCACCAGCTCAGCAATAGGATTAATGCAGCAGCAAAGGCGCTGAAGGGAAACAAAGGAGCAAAAACTGGAATCTTACATCAGACTGAGCTGAACAGAGCCCGCTGTGGAGGGTAGAGGTCTAATGGAATCTGTGTTCCATTTCTTTACTCTTCTCAAGATCCCTGCTTGCTGTTAGTGAAATGGGACATTCTTGTCCACATCCAGAGGACCTTAAAGGGACACTGACAGGCCCAATAAGCATATTTAGGTATATATATGACAGTACAGGTCTTCTAAAGTGTATTAAGTATCCCCCCTGTCCACCTTATAAATGCAGGAAACTGAAGTTTTATAACCTGGGTGAAGCGTCTTCAATCTGCCCAAGGGGCGGCGTTTCATCTCCACTTGCGCCCAGCCAGCCGCCCCCCAACTGCCGTTTTGAAGCGCCGCCCAGCTCATCAATATTCGCTTCGCTGGGCGGCTACTACTATCCCCGACTGCACAAGATCCGGCGCATGCCCAATACAATCCTATGGGCATTGGCCTCTAGTATTAACCCATTCTGAGGTGTAAGAGAGCAGCGTTCTGAAGTGCTGCTCTGAACAGTGCCCGACGCATGCGCATACCAAAGAGGCTGAAGCGGCCTCGAAGATGCAGACTGCACGCAGGCGCGATGTGATCCCGGCCAGTGAGGGTGCCGGGCGCATGCGCTGAAGATGAGACGGAGGCCGATGCCCATAGGATTGTATTGGGCATGCACCGGATCTTGTGAAGTCGGGGACAGTAGTAGCCGCCCAGCGAAGCGAATATTGATGAGCTGGGCGGCGCTACAAAACGGCAGTTGGGGGGCGGCTGGCTGGGCGCAAGTGGAGATGAAACACCGCCCCTTGGGCAGATTGAAGACGCTTCACCCAGGTTATAAAACTTCAGTTTACTGTATTTATAAGGTGGACAGGGGGGATACTTAATACACTTGATAAGACCTGTACTGTCATATATATACCTAAATATGCTTATTGGGCCTGTCAGTGTCCCTTTAAGCTAAAGGTTTATTGCAATTGTATCCAGTGTAAACAATGCTTTGCGATGTAAACAACCTGGACTGATACATTGTAACCAACTATCAGGGCAGGGAGAGAGATTTAGCTCACAGAGGATTGTCTAGACTGGAGAGGATTGTAACAAACCCTCAGATATAAGAAGTATGACAGGACTGGTTTCAAGTCTCTGGATGTAAACTAGAATGTTTCTATTCACTGACAGTCTTGGAGGGTCATACCACTGCTTGCTTAAAGTCATAAAATATAATTGGCAGGTTGGAATTGTTTAGATAGAAATATCAGTAGGTATAAGGAGGAGGAGGGGCCTCAGTGAGGGGGAGGGGCCTGGCCCAGCACTTTACATGAGGATATGCAGTGTGGGTGGTTGCTGGATCTGTTGGTGCATATCTATAAGCGGCCCATTATATTATTACTGTTAACCACTTCTTGTCTATGAGAAGTGACTGCACTAATGGGTGTACGTGGATGCAAAATCCCAACCAGTCCACTCTAACCCTAACCCCAAACAAAGAGTACTTATGGTGTAACTCTACCTTAAGCTCTGATTTGGCATACGTTAGTGAATTACTTCCATATTGGTTATCACACTGGTATATTATGGGATTCCTATTTAAGCAATTGCCTTTTGTAAACCCGAGCTTCCTTATGTTATCTGCTCTGTGTGCAGAGAGATTGTCATAAGGCTTTAGAGGTGAAGAGCCTTCTGGGCTGTGCTATCTGGAGGAGCTGAGTATAATGGCCGCCCTGGACCAGAGCCTCCTAATTAGAATCCACCCCAGTTGATGCATCATCTCCCTGCACTTCTTAATTTTCCCCATTACAGATACATTCCCCCAAAAACTTACTCTTCTCTCGTCATAATATATAAATCTCCACTTGGTGCAGGGTTATTTTATTACCAGGCCCCTGGTAATCTTCTCAAATTTAAATCATAGCGTCACCAGATTATACAGCCACCACTAGGGGGAGCTCACTACATGCAGATTATACAGCCACCACTAGAGGGAGCTCACTACATACAGATTATACTGCCACCACTAGGGGGAGCTCAATACATACAGATTATACAGTCACCACTAGAGGGAGCTCACTACATACAGATTATACAGCAACCACTAGAGGGAGCTCACAACACACAGATTATACTGCCACCACTAGGGGGAGCTCACTACATACAGATTATACAGCCATCACTGGAGGGAGCTCACTACATACAGATTATACAGACACCACTAGAGGGAGCTCACTACATACAGATTATACTGCCACCCCTAGAGGGAGCTCACTACATACAGATTATACAGTCACCACTAGAGGGAGCTCACTACATACAGATTATACAGCCACCACTAGAGGGAGCTCACTACATACAGATTATACAGCCACCACTAGAGGGAGCTCACTACATACAGATTATACAGCCACCACTAGAGGGAGCTCACTACATACAGATTATACAGCCACCACTAGGGGGAGCTCACTATATACAGATTATACAGCCACCACTAGGGGGAGCTCACTACATACAGATTATACAGCCACCACTAGAGGGAGCTCACTACATACAGATTATACAGCCACCACTAGAGGGAGCTCACTACATACAGATTATACAGCCACCACTAGAGGGAGCTCACTACATACAGATTATACAGCCACCACTAGAGGGAGCTCACTACATACAGATTATACAGCCACCACTAGAGGGAGCTCACTACATACATATTATACAGCCTCCACTAGAGGGAGCTCACTACATACAGATTATACAGCCACCACTAGAGGGAGCTCACTACATACAGATTATACAGCCACCACTAGAGGGAGCTCACTACATACAGTTTTACACAACCACCACTAGAGGGAGCTCATTACATACTGATTTATATAGCCACAACTAGCTCATTGCATACAGATTAGGATAGCCATGCTTTTAGACACTAGCTACCAAGGCAAAATAGGGGAATGTTTTCCTCTGCCAGAAAGAGAGGACAACTTACGTTATTAGCAGGAAACACTGTATACGTGGCTTGCCGTGGGCAGGCAACTACCGCCAGCATATGTGAAGGGGAGGCCCCTTTCTGCCCCCTGCAGAGTCGCACGCCTCCCGCAGCTCTGAGCAGCAGAAGCCGCAGCAGCCATTTCAGTCTCCTCAACGGGAAGGAGCAGTTTTCCCATGTGCCACGCACGGCTGAGGCCAGTCAGCAAGCCAACAGCTCAAGGTTCAGGCTATAAGTACACTGGGGCCAGTCTTATACCCAGTTCCCTGACCCTATGGATTCCTAGATCAGTGGCCCGAACTGGCACAGCACGGCCTCTTAATTCTTTCTTGCCCAGCCTCCAGTGTCATCTCAGAGAGGATTTTCGGCACCACGGGGGGGCGTGGTGACACCCGAACGGGCCAGTGTCCAAAACATCACTTCTCAGGGGGTATTTGGAAGCAAAGTCATTGATGGACTACAATTGTGATGTCAGGAATTAGGAATTATTTTCATCTCTTTGGTGACACCAGCTTCTAGTTTTCTCATTATTACGGTACGTCGTTGAATGTTCTCAGCAGATTGGCAACAGCCAGTCCATAGGTGTTCAGTTACATAAGGGTTCTATTCTTGGGCCCCCAGGATCCCTCTTATGCCAGGATCCCTCTGTAGTGCTGATTAGAAGTGCTGGACATCGTGTTCTTTTGGTTTCCTTTGTTACATTAGATTTTGTTACAACGTTTCCATAATGCACAGTAATCAGAACGGTTCTGGTCCGCGCCTTCCACAGCTTGAGCCCAGGTACAAGAGCCGGAGGCAGCGGGGAGACCCTCTTATCGAAGGTACCCAGGCCCACACAATGCTCCAGAGCTCATTCAAAATCTGCTGCAATCTCCAGGATTATTTCTGAAAGCTTCACATAGGAAGAAAATGTCACGTTATAATATTTCTCCACTGCGATCGGGGCGGATTGCGTTTTTCTCCACACAAGCGTCCAACTTCAAAAGTACAGAACTGATTGTCTATCTAATTAAGGATAATTAGCAGTGATTGTTAATATGGATTTTCTACTATTACACGGTGTAACTGGGGTGTAAGACTAAATAAAGGGACCCCCCACATAGAGCGGCCCATCCCCCCAGACCTAGGGCTGTGACTAGGTACTGGTTCACTATGGATATTGTATGGTTTCATCTCTCTGTTCCTTGCATCTTTTGCTCTGGTGCCTTGGTACATACCTTTTCCCTCTGCTTAGGGCCACCAGCTGGGTTCTACAGGTGGTACTACTCTCAGGGGCATGGGCAAATGAGTCAAGAATAGAAGGTTACATTTTCCTGATACATGGGACCCCCAAAAAATATATCATGTAAGGGTCATAATACAGATCATTTCATATATATCCCTCAAATACCTTTTAACCCATTCATGGTGTCAAACAAATGCTGAGGATGGAGAATGGGAGACAGTGGCACCACGTGATTTTGCTCCCCATACAGACCGGTTAATTGCAAGTTTAAAGGGGTGGTGACCTCATGGTGTTACACACTGTCCACTTCTTATGCACTGATGAGAAGAAACCAACATTTAACAGAAAATCAATAGAAATTTACCTCTGGGGCACCCTGTATAATGATCAAGTCATGGCATTAAGATCTGGTTACTTGCATAACTAAGGCAAATGTATAACAAAATAAAGTCAAAAATAAAGAAACTAGTAAAAAGAAAAGTATTTTCAACCATCACAACCATACTCAAGAAGCCATCGCCAGATCCATCCTCTTTATCCAGCTATCACCCCATCTCACTATTCCCATTCACATCAAAACTTCTAGAACAACATGTCCATCTCGAACTGTCCCCCCACCCCTCATCCCACTCACTCTTTGATAAGGCACAATCATTCTACTGAAACTGCCCTAACCAAAGTCGCCAACGATCTGCTAGCTGCCAAAGCTAAGCATCATTACTCTATTCTCCTCCTTCTTGACCTGTCCTCGGCCTTCTACATTACTCTGTCCTCCTCCTCCTGGACCTGTACACGGCCATCTACATTACTGTATTCTCCTCCTCCTGGACCTGTACACTGCCATCTAAATTACTCTATTCTCCTCCTTGACCTGTCCTCGGCCATCTACATGACTCTGTCCTCCTCCTCCTGGAACTGTACACGGCCATCTACATTACTCTGTTCTCCTCCTCCTGGACCTGTACACGGCCATCTACATTACTGTATTCTCCTCCTCCTCCTCCTGGACCTGTACACGGCCATCTACATTACTGTATTCTCCTCCTCCTGGACCTGTACACTGCCATCTAAATTACTCTATTCTCCTCCTTGACCTGTCCTCGGCCATCTACATGACTCTGTCCTCCTCCTCCTGGAACTGTACACGGCCATCTACATTACTCTGTTCTCCTCCTCCTGGACCTGTACACGGCCATCTACATTACTGTATTCTCCTCCTCCTGGACCTGTACACGGCCATCTACATTACTGTATTCTCCTCCTCCTGGACCTGTACACGGCCATCTACATTACTGTATTCTCCTCCTCCTGGACCTGTACACGGCCATCTACATTACTGTATTCTCCTCCTCCTGGACCTGTACACGGCCATCTACATAACTCTGTCCTCCTCCTCCTGGACCTGAACACGGCCATCTACATTACTCTGTCCTCCTCCTCCTGGACCTGTACATGGCCATCTACATTACTCTGTTCTCCTCCTCCTGGACCTGTACATGGCCATCTACATTACTCTGTTCTCCTCCTCCTGGACCTGTACATGGCCATCTACATTACTCTGTCCTCCTCCTGGACCTGTACACGGCCATCTACATTACTCTATTCTCCTCCTCCTGGACCTGTACATGGCCATCTACATTACTCTGTTCTCCTCCTCCTGGACCTGTACACGGCCATCTACATTACTGTATTCTCCTCTTCCTGGACCTGTACACGGCCATCTACATTACTGTATTCTCCTCCTCCTGGACCTGTACACGGCCATCTACATTACTCTGTCCTCCTCCTCCTGGACCTGTACACGGCCATCTACATTACTGTATTCTCCTCCTCCTGGACCTGTACACGGCCATCTACATTACTGTATTCTCCTCCTCCTGGACCTGTACACGGCCATCTACATGACTCTGTCCTCCTCCTCCTGGACCTGTACACGGCCATCTACATGACTCTCTCCTCCTCCTCCTGGACCTGTACACGGCAATCTACATTACTCTGTCCTCCTCCTCCTGGACCTGTACACGGGCATCTACATAACTCTGTCCTCCTCCTCCTGGACCTGTACACGGCCATCTACATTACTCTGTCCTCCTCCTCCTGGACCTGTACACGGCCATCTACATTACTCTGTCCTCCTCCTCCTGGACCTGTACACGGCCATCTACATTACTCTGTCCTCCTCCTCCTGGACCTGTACACGGCCATCTACATAACTCTGTCCTCCTCCTCCTGGACCTGTACACGGCCATCTACATTACTCTGTCCTCCTCCTCCTGGACCTGTACACGGCCATCTACATTACTCTATTCTCCTCCTCCTGGACCTGTACATGGCCATCTACATTACTCTGTCCTCCTCCTCCTGGACCTGTACACGGCCATCTACATTACTCTGTCCTCCTCCTCCTGGACCTGTACACGGCCATCTACATTACTGTATTCTCCTCCTCCTGGACCTGTACACGGCCATCTACATTACTGTATTCTCCTCCTCCTGGACCTGTACACGGCCATCTACATTACTGTGTCCTCCTCCTGGACCTGTACACTGCCATCTAAATTACTCTATTCTCCTCCTTGACCTGTCCTCGGCCTTCTACATGACTCTGTCCTCCTCCTCCTGGACCTGTACACGGCCATCTACATGACTCTGTCCTCCTCCTCCTGGACCTGTACACGGCCATCTACATGACTCTGTCCTCCTCCTCCTGGACCTGTACACGGCCATCTACATGACTCTGTCCTCCTCCTCCTGGACCTGTACACGGCCATCTACATGACTCTGTCCTCCTCCTCCTGGACCTGTACACGGCCATCTACATTACTCTGTCCTCCTCCTCCTGGACCTGTACACGGCCATCTACATTACTCTATTCTCCTACTCCTGGACCTGTACACGGCCATCTACATTACTGTATTCACCTCTGTCTTCTACATTACTTTATGCTCCTCCTTGGCCTGTCCTCTGTCTTCTACTTTACTCTGTGCTCCATTTCCTCTAAGACCTGTCCTCTGTCTTCTACATTACTATGTGCCCCTCCTCCTTAACTTGTCCTCTGTCTTCTACATTACTCTGTTTTTCTCCTTCTATACCTGTCCTCTGCCTCCTACATTACTCTGTTCTCCTTCTTCTAGACCTGTCCTCTGTCTTCTACATTACTCTGTGCCCCTCCTCCCTAACTTGTCCTCTGTCTTCTACATTACTGTTTTTCTCCTTCTATACCTGTACTCTGCCTCCTACATTACTCTGTTTTTCTCCTTCTATACCTGTCCTCTGCCTCCTACATTACTCTGTTCTCCTTCTTCTAGGCCTGTCCTCTGCCTTCTACTATTACTTTGTTCTCCTCCTTCTTGACCTTTCCTTGTCCTTTGATACTGGTGAGCACACTCTCCTATTACAAACCCTCTTCCATCGGCACCACAGACCTGGCCCTCTCCTGACCCTAACTCTGGCCTCCTCATACCTCACCAACAGAACCTTTAGAGTTTCCCATTCATAGACCACCGCCTCATTACATCTGTTGGTGTAATTTATACATACGGCCTAGGATAACTCATATAGTCCCATGGCTTCCAATGCCACCTCTATGCTGACAACACTCAAATCTACCTCTCTGGCCCAGATGTCACTTCCCTACGATACAGAATCCCTGCATGTCTGTCAGCAATAACTTCATTCTTCTTAGTTTGCTTTCTAAAACTCAACATGGCGAAAACGGAATTAATTGTCTTTCTCCCATGTCATTCAGCCCCCTACCTGACCTGTCCATTACAGTTCATAGCACAACACTTTCTACAGTCTCTGCCTGTCCTTTAAGCCAGACATCCAAACCCTCACCTCCACCTGCAAGAACATCTCTCGTATTTGCTTCTTCATCACCCCTGAGTCAACTAAAATGTTTGTGCATGCCCTCATCATCTCCCACCTGGACTACTGCAACATCCTCCTCTGTCTTCCATCCAGCACTCTTACTGCCCTCCAATCTATTCTCAACTCTGTTGCCAGGTTAATCCACCTCTCCCCTCATTTTTCCTCTGCCTCCCCCCTATAAGACCGCTGACAATGTGTCCCTTCCTTACATATCTTCCCCGATACCTCCCCACACATAATCTCCGATCCTCTCAGGACCTCCTCCCATCTGTTCCTCACAAAATCAACTACAAGCTTTCTCACGTGCATCCCCTGTACTCTTGGAACTCACTACCCCAACATCCAAACCTTCAAAAGTAATCTGAAAACCTCCTCTTCAGGGAAGCCTAGCAATGGTAATGAGCATGCTACCCCACACAGCCAGATAAGCTGCCTTTACCCTCACCTACAGTGGCGTAGCTATAGGGGTCACATTGCTTGCGAATAATAGTAAGCACTTCCAATATGCAAGTGCCCACTAGTATGCAGTAGGTGCAGGGAGTGAGGTGCTGTGAGCACAATCTTTACTCACCCCTCCTCCTTGGTTTTCTCTGGGTTTGCACTGCACTCCGTACAGCGTCAGGATGTAGTGTGCACACTATGACCCGACATTGTACACAGTCAGGTCACAGTGCAATGGGGACCTAGAGAAAACAAGGGACAGTGACTGCAGGAGAGACTGCCAAACGAGTAGTGGAAGAGTAGGAGAGGTAAGTTTATTTATTTTGGGTCTGATATGGGCCTTGACATAGAGGTCTAAAGGGGGTCTGATATGGGGGGTTCTAACATGGAGGTCTACAGGGTGTCTCATCTGGGGTCTGATCTAAGGTTTGATGGGGAGTCTGATTTGAGGTCTGATATGAGGATCTGATGTTTGATATGGGGCTTGACATGTTGGTCTAAAGGGGGTCTGATATGGGGCTTCACATGTCTAAAGGAGGTCTCATATGGGGGAGTCTAACATGGAGATCTTATGAGGGTCTCAGCTGAGGATCTGATATGGGAGTCTGATCTGAGGATCTGATATGGGGGTCTGATATTGGAGTCTGATCTGAGAATCTGATATAATTGTCTGATCTGATATAGTTACATAGTTGTTAAGGTTGTAAAAAGACAAAATTCCATCAAGTCCAACCTGTAATCCTGCACGGACCGATCCCTGGATCAATGTACATCTTCCTTTTAGAAATGGGTTGGACCAAAGGTAAAGGGTGTGCAGAACAAGATTTCTATAAGTTGTCAAAAGCCATCTAAACCTTTTTTGGAAACATCTACTGTATTTGCTGTGATCAGCTCCTGCTGCTATTCCAGAAATTCACCACCCTTAGGCGTCATGCACACGACCGTTGTTTCATTCCTTCTCCGTTGTTCAATTTTTCGTGATTTTCTGCGGACCCATTGACTTTAAATGGGCCCATTGAAAACTCGGCTAATGCACCGTTTGTCATCCGCGTCCGTGGTTTCAGTCCGTCAAAAAAATATAACCTGTCCTATTTTGTTCACGGAAAACAGTTCGCGGACCCATTCAAGTCAATGGGACCGTGAAAAACGCGGAGGCACACAAGATTGTCATCCGCGTCCGCGCGTCCGTTTTTTTCCTATCATTTGCATGGCAAACTTGACTTAAATTTTTTTTTTTTACTTTCCTTCTTGTCTGGAGATCCTCCAAAAATAAAGGAAGACACACAGAAACAAAAACAGACACGGATCACGGAACCCCATTTTGCGGACCGAGAAAAACAACTGTTGTGTGTATGAGGCCTTACTGTAAAGAATGCTTGCAGCCTCTTATGACTGAATCTTTTTTTCTCCAGGCTTTTTTTTGGGGGGGGGGGGGGGGGTTTAACTAACACAGAACAGCTTCCCTTGATATTTTTTGTATGGTCCATTTATATATTTGTACAGGGTAATTACTTTTTTCAAGGCCAAACAAATTCAGTTAATTTAATCTTTGCTCCTTACTAAGATCTTCCAGGCCCTTTATGGGTTTACTTGCTCTCCTCTATACTTTTTCTATCTCCAGGGTGCCCAGAACTGAACTGGTCTTATTTGAGAATCTGATATGGGGGTCTGATATTAGGTTCTGGTTTGAAGTCTCATATGGGGAACTGATCTGATGACCTGATATGGAGCTTGACACGGAGGCCTGATTGGGTTCTGATCTGAGGATCTGATATGGGGTTCTGATTTGAGATCTGATGTGGGGGTCTAATCTGAAAGGTAAGGGGATATGTAAGGGGACATTTTTGTACTGACACACAAAAGGGGGTATTTTTTGTATTGGCACACTTTGTAAGGGGGTAATTTTTATACGGGCAAACATAAGGATAATTATTGCTACTGGGGGACTATGATTATTAGTATGGGCACAGTGGGGACATTATTACTAGCACTGTTAAAGGGGTTGTCCCACAAAAAATATTTTACAGTTTTCAAACCAGCACCTGGATCTGAATACTTTTGCAATTGCATGTAATTAAAATTTTTGTATAGCTACTGAGTTATTAAAAAAAAAAAGTATCTGTATTGTGCCACTGATTGAGAAGGCCATCTTTTAGCTGCCTCCTGAGCTGTGATAGGGAGAGCATGGACACACCCCCTGAGCTACAGCAGTGAAGACACGCCCCCTGAGCTGCAGCAGAAGACACCCCCCCCTGAGCCACAGCAGAGAAGACACGCCCCTGAGCTGTGTGCATGATATAAATCTAGCAATGAATGGGGAGATCTCTGGATCCATTCGAGGTACAGGGCTGGTTCTAACTTTGTAAGAAAAGTATTATCACGTGCTATATGGTGTCTGATTTTCATTTTTTATATTATTTATGGGATAAGCCCTTTAATACTATGTGCCCTGGGGAAACAATTATTTCTACTGGTGGGACTTTGGGGAGCACTATTACTGTTGGGACACGCTGGCACAGTATAGGCTTAGCACAATAATTTTTGTGGGGCATTATGTTTACACTATTAATGTCAGGGGCCCCATTTGCTGAGGAGCTATTTTTTTGTGTGCCAATTATTATTGAAGGGGCACTATCTACATGGTTCTAGTATTTTCAGGGTGACTGTTTCTGCAGCATAGTATTGGGGAGCACAGCGGGCCCAGTATTGGGGTTTCCAGGGTGTTCAGGAGGTGAGAGGATGACGGAAAAGTAAGGTGTCTTTGTAAAACCCTGAAGAGGTAAGAGATGGCTTAAAGAAATCATCATGGTGGTCTGGTCTGAATGGAGAAGATGAGGAAAGAGAAAGTCTGAGGAGACCTCCCTGGATGTAAGAGGTAGGAGGCGCTGTATTATCCTGTATGTTTTGGAGCGTTGTGTGTAATGTTTTCCACGTATGTCTTTAACAGTAGGGCTGGAGGGGAGGTTTAGGTTGAGAATTTGGCATGGGTGAGGGGCGCCTTTTCAGTTTTTGCCTCAGGCAGCAGGAAGACTAGGTGGCCCCTGCACATTGCCACAAACAGAGGTGTAACTAGGCTTCCTGCACCCGGGGCAAAGCCTCAGATTTACTTTACTTATGTAGACTTTCCTCATGTTCAGGTAAAAAGTTGTGAATTTTTATATTGCGCCAGTAATAAGACGATAGGCTCATTGGTATAAATAGATTCATGTTTTGGTTTTATTTCAGTCTCCGGACGTCAGTTGAGGTGGATTTTTGATCTTCTGCAGCTCAAACCTCCAGAAATCTCATTTCAAACCTTTTTTTTTGTTCTTTTTTTCCCTCCAGGTAGCGGAGGAGGGAGGTGTTATTCCAGCATCGGCGATTGATCTGGGATGTGTCACCGGCTCAGGCTTGTAATAGTGCAGCATCTTCCGCAGTACTCCTGAAATCCGCCAATGGTCACATAGGACAATCACGGTAAACATGTTCTTCCCGCTCTCCTATCACTGTATATAAGGGGATTTTGTCAGGCTGTGAAACCGTAAGCAGCTTTGTGGAGCGTGCAGAACCCATGTTTATGGCCCTTAGTGGTTTGTGGAAGTTTATCCTGCTTGTCCACCTCTTCACATCCTACCTCAGTGATTACCATGCACTTTTCTGGGCTTAGATATTGATTACCTATCCTCAGGTCATCAATATCAGATTGGTGGGAGTCTGACTACTGGCATCTCCACTGATCAGCTGTTTTGGGCAGCTGCTGGCACCGGAAACTGTACAGTGGATAGAACTGTGTAGTGGTCATGTCAGGTAACATTCAAGTGAATGGGAGCTGAGCAACAGTACGCCGGACGATGGAGAGGCTGCCCAAAACCGCTCATCGAGAAATGGGAGGGGCGTCAAGGATAGGTTGGGCTTCTTTGCTGAACCTGTTTTTAGATCCGTCACAGGATCTCAAAACCGCAGCAAAACGCTACCGTTTTCTCCCCATTCATTTTAAATGGGTACAAAACTGAATGAACTTGGAGTGCACCAGAATGCACGCCATTCCGTACTGTTGTGTTCCCATGGCGCACACAAAAATGATGCAAGCAGCGTCTTTTTGTGCATCATGGGATACCGAGCAAGACTGATTTTTCAGACACAATAAAAACCGAATCTGCCCCCCATTGACTTACAATTGTTTTATTGATGGGATCCGTCTTGTTCATTTTGAAAATAATACAACTGGATCCGTTTGGATGGGATGTAGACGGTTCTATTATTAACTGGATGGGTTGTTGCTGATCCCCTGACGGATACAGCAAAGACATAGATGTACAAGAAGCCTTAGCCATCTCTAACGCCCAGAAAACCCCTTTCATTTTTCTCACAGTGGATGTTTTGCTACAATCTTATCCAGTCTAGACCTGGACTCCAGTTTGCTACATTCTACCAGCTCTGACACATTGTAGCAAGCAGGAAAGCGGAGAGAAGTGCGCTGCTGATGTAGTTACCTGACAGAGGATTGTCTAGGCTGGATACATATGGAATATATCACTTCAATGGGCCCAGCAGTTGTAATTACTGAGCCCCATCTACAAAGGAGATGATGTGCAGGTAATTTTGAAGAAGCGGCACTTATACGAGCACCGCTACCTCTTCAAACAGCTGATTATCGGATATTGATGACTTATCCTATAGCTAGGTCATCAATATCTGAAGTCCCGGACAACCCCTTAAAGCTTTATTTACCTGCAAACATTTCACCTGATTCCCCAAGTTACATTCTAGCAAGTCCATAGAATACAATCATTTTCTTCGTCTTTGATTCACATAAATTTGCAAAACAAATCTGTAAGTGATTGCGCGCTGTGATTGCGACCCAATGATCTCCTCTCTGGTGGCTGGACTGCTCGTGTAACATGGCCGATCAGACCATTTTCTGTTTCATGTCTCGCCTCCATGCAATGTATGCTGGCTGGAGGAGAGATGAAGGAGCGCTGCAGATAAAGGAGAGCCTGTGGAGGGAAGTCGAGAACAGGATTCATCCAGTGACATTTGTTCCTGCGATTGATGCAATTTCCCGAATTGGGAAGAGATTTGTTTTCCCCGATCTCATAAGCACCTCCTGTAAATCTATGCTGCAGGGGCCGACGTGCGTTTCTACACACAGATGTAGCAGAACTAAATTTGTGATTTAAAGGCGTAGTTTCCTCACCCCGTGGTTTGTGTCTGTCGCTGATGGGTAAGGCCTTTCTATAGGGCTCATGTACACTGCCGTCCACAAATTGAGGATCCGCAAAACACGTATACTGGCTGTGTGCGTTCTGCATTTTGGGAATGGCCCTCTATAGAGCTGTCCTATCCTCCATAATACGCACAAGTAAAAGACATGTTTTTTGCAGGGCTGTGGAGCAGTAAATGGGTCTCCATCTGATGCGGGTCGGATGTGGACAAAAACCACGGTTGTGCGCATGAGCCCTTAGGCTAGGGCTACACGGGAACCAAAGATCCCTAAGTAGCAAGTGCAGCCACAAACCACGGAACGGAATGGCGTTGTAGCCCTGACTGCAGTGTTGGATTTCAGATGATTTTGGGGTAAGGATGGAGAGATGCTCTAACAATGAGCACAATTATTACCAAGCAGCAGCACCGTTAGCGCCATTGCCTGCCACTGTCTCCATAGAAGCCACTTGCATTGAATAGAACCTCAAATCACATAAATGGTGGCAATATTTTCCAACTATAGTTTTTATTAATACCGTTTTGGGATACTGCCTTTTGATAATTTTTAATTCAGCTTTTTGGAGGGAGATGACAAAAAAACCCTCCAGAAATGGAGCTCAACGTGCACGATAAGTAACATGATAACTTATTGTTTCAGACATGACAATATCAAATAGTTTGAAGCTTTTTTTGAATTAGAAAATTCTTAATTTTGCGTTAAATTTTTTAAAACTTTATTCTAACATTTTTAGCCTCTTTAAGGGATTTAAACCTGTGATTGTTTGATCGCTTGTACTAGATAAACTGCAATACTTCTGCCATCATAGAGGCACTAACGTGGCAGGCCTCCAGCTGCCATAACAACCACTTGGCACCCGGCGATTGCGTCATGGGGGTGCCAATTGGAGGACACAGCCCCTCCCTCTGTCTAAGTGCTAAGATGCCTCACTCACTATTGGCTGTGGTATCTGGAGGGTTAAACTGCTAGTATCGGAGTTATATCTCGTCAGTGAGAGCAGGGTGCTGGCTGTATAATACGGATGGTACCCCCAAGTGATGGCGCAAAGAGCACAAAGTACCTACCTGCAGTAAAAAATACTATTACGGCACTGCAGGAATGGGTTTCTCTTATATATCTTTGTAATATTCGAGCGGATCATTTGGGGGATAGGAAATGACGATTCGGATCCCCTAGAACGCAGATACTATGCCGTGTTCTTACAGCATCATCTGTTAAAGCCGTGCCCCGGATCCTCTCAAATCAGTGCACAGCTTTTAAAGCAGTTTTTCTGGTGAAAGGATCTATACTAGGGCCGCCATGATTACTACGCTGGTATCCGATGCAGGCCAAAGCCAATAAACAACCGTGATAAGGGAACGATTTCAGTGACGCATGACGCCCTTGATGTAATAAACCTCCCAGAAGGGCGCTCACAAGCCAATAATCAGATTCATCTGAAGACAAAGGCGCCATTTAACAATGAATAGAGCGAGGAATATCATGCCGCCTCCGCAGCCCCCCCCCTCGCCGTAATGCAATCAGCAATAATAGATACAATTATACCGTCATTATTATTACAATACTGAGCTGCTCTAATAGGACATAATTGTAGTATTATCAGGATGTCAATACAGGAATGTACGCTCCTGCTGGGAGATGAGCGAGCGGGCTGCATTCTGTGAGCGTGCCTGAACCCAGGTGACCGCGTTGTAATCCGCCTTTTAACATGTGGTCAGGCAGCTCAACAACACAGTGACCCGTCTGCATCACGGACAGGTCCCTGTCATACACAGATGGACAGACACATGAATATCCTTCACAAAATAATCTACGTCCATTAAAACGTTATTATTGCACCCCTGCTGTAGATGTCAGAGGAGCCTACTCCTGCTGGCTGTAGTGATGGGACGCTGCCCCCTTGTGGCCAATAGGTAGAACACCAGAAGATACATTATTGCCTGCAGTAGTCTTCCATCAATCTGTGCCTAATGTATATGTTCCCAGCCTCTACATCAGCATTTCTATAGGCTTCCATTCATCAGACGGAGCCATTGCAATTCTACTATCCCCAATGTGTTGTCAAGGAATGCTGGGAGTTGTTTTTAAACAGCTCAGGACCATGCAATGGTGTAAAATGTATCATTTGTGCCAACTTTCTGGTGTTAAGTTGCACATTATGGAGCACGCCACATTTTCGCATTGATTTGCAGTTTTATACTCATCTCTCCAGTGGTGACGAGAAGCGGAGGTGGCAGGACCCCCTGTCGACCACACGTACTACAATTTGCACGGCCGGCCAACGATGCGCCAGATTTATTAAGAGGCATTTATACTCAAAGCAGACTAATGGTCCATGGAAAAAAAAAGAGACAAGGGAATTGGAACATTGACTTTATCACGTGTTTAGTATGTGTCTGTGCTATACTTTTCCAGTATTTAGATCCTTCATAGGGTCTCAATATCGGAAAAAAACGTTTCCGTTTTGTCCCCATTCATTGTCAATGGGGACAAAACGTAACTGAACAGAACGGAGTGCACCAAAATGCATTCTGTTCGGTTCGCATACCGGTAAGCAAACCGCAGCATCCTGGGATGCGGAGAAAAATGGATCAGTCATAACCCATAATGCAAGTCAATGGGGATGGATCCGTCATTGCTATGTTAAAGATTATACAACCGGATCCGTTCATAACGGATGCAGATGGTTGTATGATCAGAATGGAAGCGTTTTTGCTGAACCCTGCCGGATCCCTGTGAACGTAGCCTAACCTGGTACCACACTGGTTGTCTTTACTGTGCACTGGTTTCTTTTATATTCCAGCTATGCCAGTACAATGGTATGTCTCTGCTGCCCCCTAGTGGTGCTATGAAGAAGTGTTAAAGTCTAGTTTAGACTACAATCAAATCACTTTGTGAGGATCATGAAAAAAGATCACCGGAGGTCGATCTCATGGAGAAAAAAAGGGCTTTCTGAGATTTTTATTCTGAGGACCTATTGGTGCTCCTGTGATCGCGGCGGCCTTCTTGCAGCTCACCAAGCACAGCGCCGTACATTGTATGACACTCAGCCCCCTTCACTTCTATGCGGCGAGCTGCCCCTAGGCCACATGACCGATGAACGTGTCATTACTGGCATATCAAAAGCTAGAGCGTTGGGGCATTCTCAAACAGCTTATTAGGGGGGTCCTGGGTGTCAGCCCCCACAGTTCCTGAGGATAGGTCATCAGTATTATGCCTTTGTTTTGTGGCAGGGATGCTCAACCTGCGGCCCTCCAGCTGTTGTAAAACTACAACTCCCACAAATGCCCGGCTGTAGGCTGTTTAGGCATGCTGGGAGTTGTAGTTTTGCAACAGCTGGAGGGCCGCAGGTTGAGCATGCCTGTTTTATGGTTTAGTTTTTCAGCGTTCACGGGTCAGTACAGAGGAAGTAAATGAAATTTACATTGCTTTTGTTATATTTTACTACTTAAAAATAACTTAGATTTTTTTTAATATAATCTGACACTTATAGGTTTTATATTTTTCTGTCAACTCAGCTGTTTTTCTCAGGGGGAGCTGTAGTTTTTATTGGTTTTGTTTGGGGTACATATGCCTTTTTGAACATTTAGAGAGGCAAGGTAACTGAAAAAACACAATTTTGTTATAGGAAATATATTAATATTTCTTACAATTCTGGGGTGCAGTGATGCCAATTATGTTCTTTTTTTATATGAGAAATTGTAAAAGGGCGGTTGAAGCTTTAGGATTTTGGTTTTAGTTCCTCTGGGGAATTCAAACCATTAGTCACTTGTACAGAATAGTGTAATTCTTCTGTATTGCACTGCACCCAGGGTGTGTATGAGGGGCAGTCAGGGTTCAGGGGGGCCCCGTCCTTAGTCTTACAGCATAGATGCTGAGATCACAGTGTAGAGCGGCATCCAAGGCAGGGATTGGAGTCCTACCTGATCCTGGCCCCTGCAGTGGGGCTCAGCTGCTCCATTGCTGTCCTGCTCTGTACGTGCAATGTGTAAACTCAGCAGCCACACCGTATACAGCAGTAATCTTCTAGCACATGATGGGAGTTTTAGTCGCACAATAGCTGAAGCCGCAGATTGAAGAAGACTTCAGTTTAGTGTAAATGTCAGCACTGTACCCTTCTCAGACTCCTCTCCAGTCTTCACCATGGCCCCACTTTTCCTCAGTCCTTAGCATAGCCTGTCCGCTCTTTGTACATAGAATGGGGCTAACTTGTTTTCCCCAAATTACGCCTCCTTCCTCAATAGGAGGTGACAGGCTGGGCTGAGCTCTGTTCACACACAGCATGATCTCTGCTGTACATAGAGGCTGTGTTGTGCGGCAGATCGGTGGAAGGAGGCCGCCTTCCTCTGCCTCCTCGAGCGGCAGCTTGCTCCCATGCACTGCAGTCAATCAGGGCCATGAAGGAGAGAGCAATTCAAAGCTTGACAGCTGCCTCCCTCCGATCGCTGGCTCAGCCTGGTCTTACGCTGCACTTCATTGCATGGGAGACAGCAGTGTGGAGAAGGGTCAAAGCTTTGAATGAACTGCCAGCAGTTTGCAATGAACTTCCAGATGAGTGTTACCTGCACAGTCTGACTCTAGCCAATCAGTGTTGGACTGTGCAGGGACACAACCACAAGTGGTAACACCCGCCTGGACCTTCATAGCAAACAACTGTTAATTCATAACTTCCAGCAGGAATAATAAAGGAATGGCACAACATAGTAAAGAGAAGCATTTATAAGAAGCATCATTTGCGTCCGTTCATCGGAATGTTCTTCCCCGCCAAGCTGCCCGAATATCTGCATGTGTAACTCCACAATAAGGGACATTTACATAAGCAGATACTTGATTATATTGAGTGAAGAATGAGTCGTTTGAACATCAACCCTTTAGATGCTGAGAGGACCATGTAATAGATCAGCGCTGGCCAACCTGTGGCTCTCCAGCTGTTGCAAAACTACAGCTCCCAGCATGCCCAGACAGCCTACAGCATGCATGGTGGGAATTGTAGTTTTACAACAGCTGGAGAGCCGCAGGTTGGCCAGCCCTGTAATAGATTGTTAGGCATTCAGACTATAAGATAACTCTCGGTGTGGGGGGCGTTTGGGGAAAAAGGTGTGTAAAGACCCTTTACAGCCAAGAGCGCCTTCCCTGCTGTGTGCCATCTCCACATTGTCTTCAGCTCAGACCACACCGTTGTGAGATGAGCTTGTGAGTAAAATGTCGCCTTTCCAAGGAAATACTGGATTATGTTATAGACATGGAGCTTGAGGACAGATTTCAAATCCACTCTTCTGTGCTGCATGTATTTCTGGCTCAAGGAATGGGCCTCATTACCGCACAGATGATTCCACGGTGGCTGTGAATCGTTAGCCACTCGTGTCACCACCTGTGGAACTCTGGCTGATGACTGGTGAATCAGGTTTCTGCATCAGTGATCGCAAGAACGACAAACTAGAAGATCATTGCTAACCGTTCAGGGCTTTTACATTACTCAATAACTGCTTAATTGTATGATTTTTTCTAACGATTATCTACTTGTGTTAGTCCTCGGGCACACAACCCATTTTGCAGTCTGTGTGCTTGCTGCGCCATCATTTTTTGCAAACTCCTATAAAAAAAAAGTCCTATCCTTGTCTGCAAAACAGGGAAGAATATAACTCGTTTTATCTTTTTTGCTTGCCACGGAACAGACATATGGATGCGGACAGCACAAGGCTTGTGTCAGCATTTTTTGAGGCCCCTTTAAAATGAATAGGTCCACAAAAAATGTGGATTGGACACAGACCAAAAATGCGGTTGTGAGCATGAGGCCTAAAGGGGCCTTTACTGCCACTATGGGGCCTGCACACGGCTTCTCCGTATCTGCTGTAGCTGGATCGGACGCACACAAGGATGAGGCCAGCTAATATACACAGGTTTTATTTCTGTACACAATTATACACACTCGTTAGTCACCAGAAACGTGTGTTTTATTTGTAAATCAGTGCTCTCGTCTCTATATTAATATATAAATATATTTCGGGACTATTTTAAACACAACTTTTGTCTTCCAGTTCTTGTCACGTATATAATGCCATACAAAAAAAAACGGAGCAGGGATCAGAAGCTGGGGGCAAAACCAGCCCGTTCCTTTACCTGTGAGCTGCCCTCCTCTGTATCACTGTGGCGTCCTCCTGATGGTGTAACGATGACACAATCATAGGATGCAATGCGCTTTGTAAACTTTTAAGTGCCATAACTCGAAACATTCCAAAACGCAGCCCTACCTCTGTCCTCTCTATGGGGATACGCCATTTACCCTCAATAGGGGGGGCTTCAAGTTAAAGTTTCCTTGACATTCCAGCATCGGCCATGCTGCAGTACCTGACAACCAGTGTCGCAAAGAAGGAATGAATGCAACATACAGTATCAGGACACAAAGTGAAACAACACTGAACACGTCGGGGTCGGCGCAGCAATGCATCCCAGACAATACACCCACACCTCATGTTCTGCCTCATATCCCCCCCCCCCATGAGGTTTTCATAGGCATCGTCTTGGGCTGATGTGTGTTCTGTTCAAAACCTTAAAAACGTGTCCCATAGGAAATACCTTACACCCCCCTCCCCTAATAAAACATTTTTTTCCCCCCTGGAAACATTCAATTTTTTTCCCCAAATTTCTGAACTTTTCACTATAAAAAGAAAGAAAACTGTCTTTTTTTTTCTTTGTAGTTTTAAATACATCTTAAAAATAACTTACTAAAAAAGGTATTCCCTTTCCCTGCCCTGTAACAAAGCCACACGTGCCTGTCTGCATGGTTTCAATTCTCTGTAACAGTTATTGTGCTTCAGAATCAGGAGGCGTTCTTTCACGACATAATCTGGACCGACAGTCTTGTAGGTTTTCGGTGTCATAGTGACAGACAGTGCAATTCTGCGTGGGTGACACCCGGACTGAAATGCGTCCTGCTGTCACTGAACAGATGAGGGGGTGAACCTGTGTATCCCCTCTGTGGGCACAGGCGGCAGCGCACCTTGATGCCTTTCCTCTTGGGATATGCGCTCTCTACAGAGTCTTGTGAAGCAGAACGGCGGCCATACTTCCCGGCCGTGCCACAGATTCATTCTAAGTGTCAATATGACAGCAGATCCTTTCATTAATATTTCTTTAATCCTGTGGCTGCCATTGAAGTAGCACAGACCCCTGGACACAACGACCCTCAATGTCCCCCAATTGCTAGGCGATTCTAGTGCTTTGAAACAAATTCAAGCAAAGTCCCTGTTTCCGGTTATTTCACGTGCTCTGCTGCGTGCGATGAACAGTAGTATTTTTTATGGGCGATGAATGTGGACAGGCTGCTGAATTTGATGTTGCAGAGGCGACAATATCTGTGGTTGCCATTTGGCAATGGAGTGGCCAGGCCGAGCTTCGGAGACTGCATTGCTTTATCCCCAGGCAGGAGAGTGAGGGTGGTTGCCCTGAGTCCATCTTCTTTTCGAGTTTCCACCAAAGAATTTAGAGGAAGGGCTGGAGAGTTGGGCAACAGAGGACGGGGGGTGCTGGTTAACACTGGCCGTGGAGTGCAGTTTGAAACCGGACTACCACTGGCAGAAGACGATGACGAACCATCCTTGCTGTTTGCATTGTCTCTGGGCATTTGCAATGGAGAAGCAGATGAGACAGGTGGACTGGGCAAGCTGCCCTCTGATGCAGTACCTGGCTGTGCTCGTGCAGCTAGGACCACTTCCGTGAATGTGCCTTGTAGGCGGTGACCTGGGGTGGCTTTTGCCAAGAGCAGACCATGGACACCTCTCAAATGTTCAAGCAAGTCTCCTCGGATGACCACGTTTGGAGGGCAGTAGGGGCAGGAGGCTGTAGAAGATGGAGATGCCTCTGCTGCAGTCGGGTACTGCAGAATGGGTTTAGTGTCTGGAATGGAGGTGAAGGGCATGGCAATAGACTGGGTGGACTCATTAACGGATCCTGGACTTCGTCTCTCTACTTTCACCTTCACTATGTCTTCCCCGATCTTTGCAGCTGTATTGACAGCGGTTTTCATTTTCTGAAGTTGCTGCAGAGCCTTCTGTTGTAAAGGAGCCACAGGGCAAGAGAACTTCTTGTGTGCCAAGTAGCTTTCAAGGCTATTGAAGCTGATGCGGCAGGCGGTGCATTCATGGTAGTCTGTCAATGGGACCACTGCTGCAGCTGGAGATGGCACCGGAGTGTCAACCAGAAGACGAGGTTTCTTGCTCAAATCTATCGGTCCGTCAGCATCATCGGGGCTGGAGCTTGGAGAGGGCACGGCCGGAGCTGTTATGAGGCCTTGTATCATGGGCAGCACCTCTATTCTGTTTAGCGAAAGCAATGCTGAAGGAGTCACCTCTGCTGTGGGCATTCCATGAATTTCATAAAGCTTTCGTCGTTTGCGTGTTCGTGGGGTGGGCTGAGGTGTGTACGGCAGCCCTGGCTTGTTCATGCCAGGCCGGCGAAGGGGAGGATCATGGCGTGAGGCGCAGTAGTAACGTTTGTGCACCATGTAGGTGTCATGTCTGCTGAATCGGATGTTGCACGCTTCACACACAGTGCGTGTTGGGTCTTCATCTGTGTCATCTAAGGAGCTAGGACTCTGGCTACCTTCACTAACATGTCCACTCCCTGTGGGTTCACTCTCTGTTCCAACACCCTCTTCAACCTTAATGGATACTACAGGAGCGCTGCTTTCTCCTCCAGCTTCTTCCTGGGGTGGGATTGTCCCTTGGTCATCTACAGCTGGTAAAGTAGAAGTGCCAGGGGCCACTGTGGCTCGTATGGGTGTCACTTTTATTTTGCGGGCAGTGGCAGGGCTCTCCTCTGCCACGTGCCTCCCCGAGCAGTAAAGTCTCTTGTGCACATAATAATTATTGATATTATTAAAGGTAATTTCACACTCAAAACAAGTTGCACCCTTGGGTGGTGCATTCCCTGAAAAGCCAGCCGGACTTGCAGCTTGGCCTTGTTTCAGCCGGCTGTGGACCAGCTCAGACATCTTTGCCAGGATCTCAGAAGCTTGTGGTACAATGGCAGGAGCTGCTTCATGTCCAAAGACATAGTGTGGCATGATGACTGTACCACCACCGGCTGCTGCTCCGGATTCATTAGGGACCGGACTGGACCCAGGTGTGGGGCTGGAGATCTCAGTCTTTATTTTGACAGCTGGAGATGGCACCAGTGCCGCTGCATCAGTGGTATCAGAGCTGGCAGCACCAGATTCAGTGATGGGCATCAATGGTTCTGGCTCTTCTTTAATCTTTACTTTGAGCGGAGGTTCCTCACTTCCTGACAAAGAGGAGGCTGGAGATGTACTGTCACCATTTTTCAGGACTTCAGGAGGCTGCTCCGTTTCTGAACCCAGTGGGGACTGGGTGGACTGTGCAGTGATGGGGATGGGAGATGTAGTGTGCATTAGGGCGTGTTGTTGTAGACTGGCCAGTCCATCCGCCAAAAATCCACACAAGCTGCACTTTAAAAGAGTGGCGGACGAGCCCTGATTTACTGCTGTGGAAATGAAAGAAAATCTCATTACTAAGGAGGAAGCTTCTGGTAACCTCAACAATATGTGCACATGGATTGCATATTATTCTTAACTGGAAATAATGTACAATTCCTGCCAGAAGTTCTGTATCTTCTTAAAGGGGCACTAACCTTAAAAGTCACAAGAACTAAAGAGTGCTGGAATGTTATATATTCATAGAAAACTATATTTTTTCTTATATGGTCCAATGTAAAGTGAATGTGGGAGGAACAATGGTTGTTCGTCCCTTATTCATTTCTACTGATTATCGGCAGCACATCCCTAATTACACAGGGGAGATGTGCTCCTGATAATCGTACATCTTTCATCCTGATGAGAGCTGTCAATCAGACAACAAACAAGCCTTGCTCATGTATCAGCTGAGCGACAGCACGATTATATGGGCCAGTTATCGGGAACGAATGATTGTTCCTAAAAATTGGTCTAAGGCATTAGGGCTCTTGAACATGTGCGCCCCATAACCGTGCTGGGGACCGCAAATAGCAGTCCGCACTGCACGGGTACCAGCCATGTGGCCGGCGTTTGCAGGTGTGGATCCACTGATGTGAATGGGTCCGTGATCTACAAGATTCAGTCAGCACTGGAAAAAAAGTAAAACGAGTTCAATTGTTTTGCGGTGCGGAGGCACGAACTGAAATCCTACAGAAGTGCACCGTAGTGCTTCTGCTCTGTATCTTAAGGTTTGGGAAGTGAATGTTTGCAGGTTGCAATATGGGCACAGTCCGCACACGTTCATGTGCCCTTATTCACACAGTCAGTGTTTGGTCAGTGATTTATATCAGTGATTGTGAGCCAAAACCAGGAGGGGAAACTACACAGAGATCAGGTATAATGAAAAGACTTATTCCTGTTCTCTGTTTCTGACTCACAATCACTGATTGAAAACACTGCAGTGTGAATAAGACCTAGGGCTGGGGCTACACAGCGATCCTGGCCACGAAATCCATCACACAACCAAGGATTGCCGTGTATCAGTAGAGCCAAAGTGGTCACATCACAACTCACAATCACCACGTCCCCAGAATAGCAAAAGGAAAAAATTTAAATCGAGCAGGTTTGGGTTTCTTTGCAATTCTAGGGTCGATGTCACAGCAACTTGTGGGTCGGGCTGCATCCCCATTCATTTTTATGGATGCACTGCTACACAGCAATCTTTGGTCATGTGCCGTGTACCTCCAAACATGATAGGGCCCTTAAGCAAGACTGTCCGCTGTGCTTAAAGCCCAAGCAAAGAGGAAGTTACTGAGCCAGGAAAGGAAGTAGAATATATGGAGTGACTTCAAAAATTTGAGCCAGAAATCCATCCACCATTTTTTTTTTTTTTTTTTTATAAAAATGATATACAATAGTCACATATGTGTTGTTAAAGGCGACCTCTCACCCCTCCTGGCATGTCTGCTTTAGAACCTACTCGCATTTCCCATGTAATAATTCTGGAGCATCTATTCTTAAGACTCTATATTGCGCCGTTCCTTTTATTATTCCTGCTAGAAGTTATGAATGAATTGCTGGCAGTGAGGGTGCAGCTGTCCCTGCATAGTCTTAAAATGGCAGCACTGCTTGGATAGTGTCAGACTGTGCAGGGACACCCCCCAGCTGATAACACCCAGCTGGACCCTCACTGCAAACTGCTAGCAATTAATTCATAACTTTTAGCAGGAATAATAAAAGAATGGCAGAAAGCAGAGTTATAAAAATAGATGCTTCAGAAAGTAGTCTCTAAACAGACATGTCAGGAGAGGTTCCAGGACATCTTTAATTTGTGGTAAAATATTTTTTGCAAGTGTCCTTTTAGAGACAGTGACACTAAACTGTACACGCACCAGAGTTAACGGACTTGACTGTAGGTAGTGTTTTTACAAGAGGAAACGCATCAACCTTGGACCCTGGTTGGCAGATCATGTGATTAGTCACTAGGTGGCTATAGAGGATGTCCCGGGTGGTGGAGATGAAGCCGCATCCATGGCACATACCTGGAAAAGAATGAATGAGAATTAGAAAATGAAGCGCTCTACTTCAAGATTTCTGTGCGGAGTACTTATCCATAAATAATAAGCGTAGGTCTCTTGATAACGTGAGTGATGTTTGGTGCATATAGGAACAGATTCTCTCCATTCAATTAAGGTGGCTGCAAAATTAGATGAATGTTCGCAAGACCAGCCAACCGTCTAATGTGTGTATAGGGGCCTTCCGATTCCTCCAAGGGACCATGCCCATATTGCAACCTGCCACCAGGTGTATCTTACTCCTCTCTTCCTATTGATGGCACAAGCAAGCTTGGCTGAGTATGCATTGGTATGGGGGAGGGGAGGTTCTGGTGTTGCGGGTGGTGAACCTCTGCTGCCAGAATTCGATTAGAAAATGCCAGGTTGAAAAGAATAGCCAGAATACGCATGTGCTCGCAATCTGAGGAGGGGTGACTTATCTCCACAAGAACAAAAGAATCAGACATACTGAAA
This sequence comes from Bufo gargarizans, assembly GCF_014858855.1. NCBI lineage: Eukaryota > Metazoa > Chordata > Amphibia > Anura > Bufonidae > Bufo > Bufo gargarizans. The sequence goes on along the minus strand of NC_058089.1, from coordinate 132,753,062 downwards.
CCCATCCTTCTCTTCCTGAAATCTGTCAGGAGGCCACCATAAACATTGGACGGTCAGCTGAACCCGCTGAAATCGACTGACACATCGAAAACGTATGGTCAGGTCAGCTTAAAGGGGTGATCTGCCTTATTCCAAAAACAGCACTACGCTGTGTATGGGTTGTGTGTATTATTGCATCTCCGCTCCACTGCGGTCAGTGGGGCATAGCTGCAATACTGAACATAACCTGTGGACAGGGGTGATACTATTTGAAAGCAGCCATGTTTTTCTATTCCTGGACAACTCCTTTCAGTTTCACATAATAAGCAGGGATGTCCCACCTGTAGCCTTCAGCTATCAAAGCATGGTAGGAGCTGTTTTTCAACAGCTGGAGCGCCGCAGGTCGGACATTCCTGGATAAGGTATTATCGGTGGGTTTCTAGGGAAATCCCTGGAGTTCCTGACCCTTTAAATTAGGACAGTGCCCAAAGGAAATAGTCACATGAGCAAATCACCTCTGCACCTTAGGGGAGCCTTACAAGTTGTCATTGGTTGAGAAGTGGCACTGGATTCATATTAAGAACCCCAGTTGTACATCACTTACCGTTCAGGGTGTCTGTGTGAACCTTCAGATGACGCTCACAGTTTGCCTTGGTCGTGAACGCGGACAGACAGATCAAGCACACGAACGGTCTCTCGCCTGCGAAAAGATAAGCGTCTCAGTTATTTAGCCTCTTGCTGCACCACCTTGGGCTCCTTGTTATCACAAAGCATTGCTAGCCACTTGTACTAATAGAGAGGAGTGCGCTGCACTCTGATTAAGATGGCGAGATAATGTCCTATGATGCTATTAATCTGAAGGGGACACTTTGAACAAATGGATTGGAGCCTATTATAAAACAGAGGAGGCGGCAGATTAAATATCTCCCTCTACGCAGCGCACAATATGTCTCAGATCACATGGTTGCAATGAGAAGCTTTAGATTAACCCTCTGCTTACCAAACTCCTGTTGCCGGGTGTGAGGGCAACTCAGGGTTAAGCAGGCTTCCCACATTTAGAACTACTGTGATCAGAGATGAGCTCCACAGTGCGGTATCCTTAATCCACCCGAGTTCCTCCAATCAGAGCTGCTGATTAAAGGTTTTTCTCATCGGGACTGAAATGTAGACATTTCGCTATTTTCCAAGTCTCTTCCGGTTGCAGGATTTTCATACACTGCTTATGTCTAGGGCTGGGACTACATGGTAATTATTGCTGTTGCACGACTGAAGAATGCTGTGCAGCAGTGCAGCCATTCAGCTGAATAGGGCTGCAGCAAGACTTGCAAGTTGCAGCGACCCCAGATCAGAAATGTCTGGGGTTGTGGCAACTTGCAATTTGCACTGTGGCCCCATTCAGTTCAATGACTGCACTGCTACAGTGATAGCTGCAAGAGTTAAAACCTGCACCTCCAAAACGATATGTAGAGTGCAGGTGCACGCAACCATGGACTACATGTAGCAGCAGACTGCTATATGCACAAAGAAACAGGCAAACATGGAAAACAAGAATAAATGTAAACTGCAGCACTGCTATACTTACTACATGAAAATTAGAAGCTCTTTCTGCATATTTTTGATCAAGAATATGTCAGACCCATCTACCAGCGACAAGGTGGCTTCTATCACCTACACTAAGAGTCGTAACTTTCCTGAGCTTTTGGCCTAAATTTTCAGGGCAATGTAGAACCCAGCTCTGGGCACCAGGCAGACGGACGGGACAGTGGTGTTTGGTCATGTGACATGTGAACAGCTCGTAGCCCCAGCCTAATAGAAGCATGGAGATCCATGGATGTCAGTAAATACACCCCAAAAATGACGTATAATGCAATACTGAGCCTGATTTTAAGGCTAAAGAAGTAATGTAAGCAAAAAGATTTTCAAGATCTGTTTGCCGTCAGTGAATGGGAATATTTTTGTTCACATCCAGAGACTGAAAAGCTGTTCTGACCCAATACTTCTCATAGCTGAGGGTTTATCACAATGTATCAGCCCTGACCGCTGCTTCTCTGTGAGGCGCTCTAGTTGTTAGTGAAATGGTTATAAGCTGCACAGTATTTCCTATTTTCCTAAAGTCTTAGATTTAGCAGCTAATTTACTATTTATGTATATTTGATTGTTATACTGAAACAAAAATTATATATTTTTCAATATTTTAGATTATGGATTTCAACCATGGGTGGTGTGGCCTCAGTACAATAAGTGTGGGACGCACTAGTTTACACAATGCTCCACATCACACATCTCGCACATGCCCTTATGGTTTGTTACCATGTACCGGTCTGGAGTCCAGGCTGCTTAGCTCACAGAGGATTGTCTAGACTGGCACGACCATAAACATTTCAGCTGTGGTCAGGATTTTAGCCTCTACACTGACAGGGATTCTCTGAATCAGTCATCGGTATCTGATTCTCAAACTGATCAGCCGTTTCAGAAGGCACCGTGGCCGTCTCTCAGCTCATCATCAAGCACAGCGCCGATGAACGTGACCTCACTGGCCTAGGTATGGTGCTACTGTGAGCGCTGCTGCCATCTCAAGCGATGGCCCCTCAATCAGATACTGATGACCGGATAGGAAAACCCTTTTAAACATTAATATTTCCAGGCTAGATCAGGAGGTTGTATTTCAGAGGTGATGGGGTGGGGCCGAATTAGAGCAATATTTTGAAGATATTCCATGTGTCACTCTCCTTTGAACTCTATGGAGATTTGGGACCCCTACCACTCTATAAACTATTAGGATGGGAGTAAACTATTAGGATGGAAATGTAAAGGAGTCAGAAAGCCATATGAATAAATAGTATTTTTAGGATGTGTTTAAGGATGAGCGAACCTGAACTTTACAGGTTTGGGTGGTGTAGGAATTCTGTTATACCGGAATATAATGGAATTCGTAGATGGAATGCAAAACGGAAGCCTTTAAGAGGCATTCCATCTTGATCCGTCATAATAGAAGTCTATGGCCAAGCATAAAGGATCTGTCTGGACGAAAAACAAAGTCCTGTATAACTGAAACCAGACGGATCCGTTGTTATTATTATTGCACCATTAATTCCCTGGCGCTGTACATATGATAAGCGGTGCACATACATAATACAGACAATTGCATTAAGCATGAACAAGACGAGTTACAGAAGGAGCCCTGCCCGCGAGGGCTTACAATCTATGCTTGGCCATAGACTTCTATTATAACAGATAGAAATGGAATGCCTCTTTAAGGCTTCTATTTGCATCTCGTCTACAAATTCCATTATATTACATTATAATGGAATCTGTAACGGAAGCTTTAAAGTTCCGCTCATCCCTAGATATGTTTAAACTCAAACTATAAAGTTCTGTGATTCTACGCACCGCTGTGACTCCTCATGTGAATCTCCAGGGAGCTTGCGCTTGGGCAGCTTTTCTTGCACTGGGGAAAGGGACATATCCTCTCATTGGGGTAGGAGTCTTTGGGCTTTTCTTCAACTGACGGGGAGGTTGAGCTCTGACGGCTGGCGCAATAATACATCAGGTGTGCCTGCAGGTTCCGCTCGCTGCGATACCAGATGCCACAGTCCTTGCAGGGAAATACATCCTCTGGAATAGAAGGGCAGAAACAGTTAGGAGGGGCGCATTAAAGGCAAAGTAATAAAACATAAAGTAATTTTTGCCTAAGCACAGAGGCAGGCCACTGATCAAACAACATGCCAGCATGTGGCCCTAAAGATTTTTTGGACTAGGCCAGAAAATGCATAACTTTTACACAAACACAATTAAAACATTGGTAAATCTGCCCATTAGGGGACCGTTTGTTGAATCTTTAGAACCAAGTATATGGTCAGCCCTGCAGTGATGTCTACAAATACTGTGTACGATGAAAGGAATACAGAAATGAAAACATTTTGCTCCTGAACTCTGTCAGCTGTGTCGCAAACACATCACTTACTGTTCACAACTGCTGTAGCCAGTATTGAAGCCATGCCGGCTTGTTGGGGGAGCAGTGGAAATTCTGTGTGGATGGGGGTCTCCTGGGAGGGTTCGCAGGGCTCCTCTTTTATTTTGAAGTTGGGGATGGCCTGGGGTTCAGCCATAAGGAAGGCTTTGAGGACATCCCCTTGTTGAAGGTCTTGTGAGGTCTTGCACCAGATCTGGTCACCTGAACACGGGGACAGCCCTTAGGTTAGCACCTCCATTACTGCTCGACTCGAACACATTGTTACATCAGGTTCTCACCTTTCCGATATATAACAGAGTTGGCTTCCAGCTCACAAGTGACGAGAGTCAGATTCTTCAGCCAGCAGTCACTATCCACTTCCAGAGACAGGGAGCCATTCTAGAAAGACATGAGAAAAGCTGTTACAACATTCTACATTACACAAAGATTATTAAGGGTTAATGGTAGCAGTGTTATACAGAATTGACCCTAAAATTCCTCTCCCGAAGTACTTTGTGCTTCTGGGAGTCCATGAGAGGACAAGTCACTACTCCAAAAAGATCTACTATTGTCTCGTCTGCAAAGCCATGTGCTGCTGGGACATCTGTGGAGGGTAACGGGTCCAAACAGAGCAGGACCACACCGTCGGACTGAACCGCTCCGAAAAAAGGCTGCGATAAAACTTCAAAGGGTTAATACCTGATAGGTGTGGTGTCCATCTAGCAGGAGAATTGGGGTCCCCTTCTCCACAATCCAGTGAAGAGGCCGTGCATGCGGCTCTCTCCAATGTGTAATACAGAAGCTACAACTGCAATGGAGACAGCTACATGTATAGACTGTCACCTTTCGACCTCATCTAATCCTTTTTGGAGTGCAAAACAAGGCTCCAGTGACCCCAGTCTCTGCCTGACCACCCAATGGACCACTGGTACTTACACACCCTTACTTCTGCTCTGACATAAGAACATGTGAGCAGCCATCAAGTATGTCTATGTCCGGATGGTTGGGGGCTGCAGGTTGTGAATCCCAAGATGCAGTCAGAAACCACTGCCCTTTAAATGCCATTGCAGCCAGCGACCAGCAGGTGGCGATCTCGGCCTTTGGTTGCAGATCTAGCTGTCTGGAGTGCTATACTTTGCTCTGACTTATCTGACGATTGGAGTGTTATTATGAGAAATGTCACCGCGCTTCACTTTGGCAGGGACTTAATGTGCTCATTGGTTCCGAGATGTTTTTCACATGCTCTGCACCATGTTGCCACGATCACCATTAGCAGTGTGTTCAAAGGGGCCCTAATGCCCTGCACTACAGTGACCAGCTGCAAACATCTGGAAAATTACAAAGAAAGGGACAATGTAGAATCTACTTCAAATCAAATTCCCAGGAAAATAATGATACTAAACCTGCCACAGAGCAGATAGGGGTCCATCAATAGTGCAGGTAATAATTGCCCTTAGGGTTAGGATAAGGATTCACGTAGTAAGAATCCTAAGGGATAAACGCCATGAATCCATTTGGATCTTAAACATTTCAGCACTGCAGAAGCTGGCAATACTGTGAGCCCTGCGGCTTCCCGTAGATTCCACTCTGCTCAGGACCGAGTCCTTCCATGTCTCTAATGAATATTAATGAGCGCAGAGAAAGAGAAATTAATCTGCCTGATCCTCAGATGGCTGCGTCAGTAACGATATGAAATCTAATTATTCCTTCCAATATTTCTAAGACCCTCGAACAGAGCGCTGGTGCTAGTCAGCTCTGGCTTATCACTGTGATGGGCTGCGTGTTCCCAGAACGATAAAGAGCCGGGCACTGCTGATGATGCAGAAAAGCCCTCATTGTCAAACACGAGCGGCCTGCCTCTTTCACCTTCCCCTGGTGCCGCTCAAAATGCATTAGAAAGTACAGCTCCCGCGATGACACAAGCAATTAGGAAGAACGGCAAAGAACGCAGGGAGATGAGACGTGTATCTGCACATATCTGTCCACAGCATTCATTCTACCAGAGAACACGTATCCACCATTACTACGCCACTATGGCCATGGACCAGTGCAGCCGACTATGTCTTACACTGTGGCCGCCACGGGAAAGCTCAGAGTAACTTAATATGACCATAGACACACACGTGATACATGTGGGACACATTTTTATAGGACATGATGGAAAAGTCTTGGTCATTATGGGGACTTCGTGTCCACTAAAAGGCATCTGTCACCACATACATCCAAATAAAACTGGCTGACCGTTGAGATGTGCGCTGGTCAGCCGAACGTCACAGTCTTGGTCCCATCTTTCTCACTGCCCACATTGCCAATAAAACTGCAGTTTTATAATATGCAAATGAGCCCCTAGGAGCAACGAGGGTGGTGCCATTGCACCCAGAGGCTCCCGCTCACTGCCTCGCATGCAGCGTCCCCACTGCATTCAGTCTGATAGGCCGGTAGTGAAAACACATTCACACCTGGCCCTGAAGTCTTGCAGGAGCGCGTGCAGCACATGGGCAGTGAAGGAGTATAATGGGGAACGCTGCTGACACATGTGCCGAACGTGCTCATATACCCAGCCTAAGCCACGTGGCCTCTAATTTCCTGTGTGACAATATGGACAGATTTTTGCGGTATGTTTTGTAACACAAAACCACGTGTCCACATTACACAAATCAATCGTTTACAGGAACCTTGAAGGGGTGGAAAAAGACTTGCAGGGTATGCAGGAGTACAGTACGGGGAAGCTGTATCTTTAACCCCCCCCCCCCCCTAATGGCTGTGACAAGATGTGTTGTTTTCTTCTGAAACAAAGAGGTCAGTGTCTCTGCTCTGAACTCTGCCCGATAGCATCAGAAACTCTATCTAGACTGCATCCGCTGCACGGCTTATCCAGGGAAGGGGCTTCTAAAGTCTGGCACCGTTGCCAGGAACGCTGCACTGGGTGAATTGGAGGAGGGGGACGCAGCCTATTTACTTACACTAGGCTGAATAATTAACAACACACTAAATAGGTGAAGTTCTGCAGCTTGTAGTCACTGCAGGCTCATAACCTCTGTGAGCCCCATCCAACAGCTCATTAGATTAGTGCAGCCAAAGGCTGGTGTGCCGAAATCCCCCACTGCAGCCAGTCCAGCTTAAAGGGGTTGTGTCATCGCTAGGATCTAAGTGCAGGTCCCACCTCGGATATCCGCACCTTTCCCTAAAACAGCCCCCTGAAAGTGTAGGAGAGCACACCGTGCATGTGGGAGCGTGCGAGCTCGGCTATTTGGGGAACTTCCATAGAAATAAACGGAGAGTGGCAAAGCGTGGGCGACTGCGGTCTGCAGCGGGTCCCAGAGGTGGGATGCACAGCTATATGACTATGTACAAAATTAGCAAAGTGGATGAGATTTTAACGCTGCGTTTTTTGTACTGACCTCCAGCGCGGATATGAAATCTGCAGCTTGTTAATTTATGCTCCGCTCTCCAAAACGGCAGCAATGCCGGAGGGGGCAACAAGTGCCAGGCCCTCCCAGGAAGATAGGGCGCTTGTATCAGCACTATTTAGATTTTTTGCTATGGGCCCACTCTGATCTATTTCTAATAATAATTCCATGCTATAGAAATATGAAGCGAGTGCCTCATGTGATTTCTGGGGCTCCATGACTGGCCACGGCACACACCAGACAAAATGGAAACGTGCCCGTGGCAGATCTGCTGATTCAAGCTCTAAAGCAGATTAATACAGTGAATATTGTGGAAAAACACGATTTCTAGAGGGCGATAGGTGGAGCCGAGGATACTGTACCAAGAAACCCCTGAGCTGCAGATTCCGCCATTTCTCCGGTTTTATATATGGATTAGAGATAAGCGAATCGATTTGTTCATCAATCAGATTTCTCGAACAGCGAGGGGCTGTGTAATGACCAAGAAAAGGAAAGTTTTGTGTGCAGCACGTGCAGTTAGCATTTCTCTACATTTAAAGTGGGTTTTCTGTACAATGACATCCCTCTACGCTCCTGTACAGAGAGGGTTAATATGCAGCCTGGCAACCTGTGAATTTCTTACAGAGCAGGGCTATCTCCTCAGAGGATGTGCGACAATTAGAGAAAATGGTTTTTTGCCAGGAAGGAGAGAGAAGCAGAGGAGGAAGTTGAAAGATACTTCAAGTGTTAAGGATGGACCTTCTCCATCCTGCCTCTCCTAGGGCTGCACTGATATCAGGGACTAGGGGGGAAAATGATGAGCTGCAAACCATCAAGACACCCGATAAGGGCTGGGGCCAACGTCGAAAACATCAGGGAAAATATTTAGACAATAATGAAGCATCGGGAAAGCAGGACATTATCTGGGAGGAATCAATCACTTGGCTGTCTTATGTCTCGACTGGTGGCGCCACAAGATCATAACACCCCGAACAGGGGAGATAAGGGGTTAATGAAGGATTTCATTCTCAGCAGATAACGACTCAATCGCTATCACAAACCCAGCTTGCTCTCGTCTAAAATTTCGAGCTTTAACCTTAAAGCGGAGGAGATAACGCCCCCTCCCTTTCTCCCCCCTCTTTGTGGAAGATAGCGAAGCTCAGATTTTGTGTTTTATTTCGCTTATTTCACCCCATAAGCAGAGATTCAGGTTTTAACCTCTTTGCCCCTCTAATAATTTATATCTGGAGATATCCTGCCCCATGACAACTGAAAGAAACATTTCGTTCTTAATTGGGACATTGTGGATGTTCTGGCGCCAGCTGGATACATTCAGCGTCCCCTCTGGTGCTGCATATGTCCACATGACACCGGCGGGTGAGGGAGGGAGATTGCTAAACAGGCGGCCAACACTTATGGGACCAAATCCATGAAGTGCCCTAGAAACTGCCAAACAGGGGCACAGGACGGGGCCTATAAAATGTGCCGTAAAGACTGCTCGGATTTCTTACACTTCTTAAGGTGACTGTCTCGGTGGGAGCGGCTGACCAACCAAGGTGTATGGGGGGTCCCGACTCTCCCCCGACAGCAGACTTTCAGAGGAAAGAAGGATTGGGACTGTTAGATTTCAACATGTCTATCCTTAGTTGGTAAGTTGCCATCGGAGGTGTTTGGATGGGGTTTATTCCTTCTGCCCATTGGCAGCACATTTACCCTCATCTGTAAAGAGGGGGTCTGGAGGAATCAGCCACCTACGGCCATTGCGGTAATACTGGAGCTGTACAACTACGGTAGTTGAGGTTCCCAGTGAGAAGCAAGGTCCCAAATAAGTAATGTATCCCCCCAGACAGAAGGTGACAGGCCTTAAAGAGGACCTTTCACTAGTCCTGACATTACAGAATTAGTACCTGGCCGTGTAGGGCATGACCAACAGATGTCCCTGCAGTCTACTGCTCCGTTGGGGCGCTGTGCCCCTCGTTCTCTTTTGCCTCCCTGTACGCTAATTAATAGCATCAGTACAGGGAGGAGGAGACGGCCATGTTTCTGAAGGGGCGCCTTCTTCCCGACTGCGACGCTCTCCACTGCGATCGGGCAGCTCACAGCCAGGGAGACACCCCCTCAGGAACACGGCCGTCTCCTCCTCCCTGTACTGATGCTATTAATTAGCATACAGGGCAGCAAAAAAGAACGAGGGGCACAGCGCCCCAACAGAGCAGCCGATCTGAAAAAAAAATAAATAAATGACTGCAGGGACATCTGTTGGTAATGCCCTACACAGCCAGGTACTAATTCTGTAATGTCAGGACTAGTGAAAGGTCCTTTTTTTAAAGGGGTTGTCCCATGACAACAACCTATCGCCCCCATCCACAAGATAGGGGATAAGTATCTGATGACGAGGTCTGAGCGGTTGGGCACCCACCAAACACTAGAACAGGGGCCTGTGTTCCTCTGAATGGATCAGCGCACACACACGTATGCCCGGCGCTCCATTAAACAGTATGGGACTGGCAGAGATAGCAAAGCGCCTGTACTCTGCTACCTCTGGCATTCCAATAGAGTTGAATTGAGTGGCGGATGTGCATGGGGAGACATGGGTTCTGCCAATCAGACACATCTCCCATTCTAATAGATTCCTCGCTCTCTGACCAGTGTGCGCTCCCCGTTACCCACTCCTGTCTCACCTCGCCATGTCTTACCATGTCTGTCCGGTCTGGAGAAGATGCGGCACCGCTGAAGCTTCCTCTGTACGGCCCCCAAGAAAAGCCCTTAAGGATATTGCTCTCTGCTCGAACCAGACTGACTCCGTCAGGTGATGGGATCTCCAAAACCAACTCCTCTGTGGAGAGACGAGACACAGGTGACTGGGCTGGTACCAGACACAATCCTGTCATACATCCTAGGATCGGTCATGCCCATATAAACTTCTTCTGGAAGTCCTGGGCCCTGGCTGTAGCAGTCACCGGTATGCTAGCACAGTGCTGAAGGGACAACTGCTCCATACCAATATCATACAAATATAATACAAGGAAATACATGCACAGTAATGACCAGGAACAGTGTGTGCCCCATTAACAACCAGATTGGGTGGGGGTGATTGTTATATGTTCCATTGCAATAGTAATGTGAATCCTTTGTTAACATAAGGTTAACATGAGAGCAACGAGGTCGGGGGCTCATGTCCAACTGATAAGGTTCCTGGCCTGACACTTTCCATGTCAAAACATCCATCTATCTTCTCTATATCAAACCCCACCAAGGAAAATACACAGAGCCGCTGATAAGGCGGCCGAGCAAGCTGGAGGACACGCTAACAAACAGGGCCGCGGCACAGTAGCAACCGCAGCAGTTGGGTTCCCAGGCATCCCAGGTGCAGAAACCTCAGGCTGGATTGTCAGCTCTTCTGTAGAAAACTGCGGCTCTGTAGAGAAAACAAGGCGGCATATTTGAAACCACCTGGTAGTAAAAACAGCTCCACCTATAGGAGGCCACAGAAATAACACTGTAGTATTAGATTATGCCGCAATCACTGGAAAAATCCAAACAAGTGACCAGGTGAACCAAAAGAAGATAAAAAATATAAAAAAAAAATCTAACAATTTTATATTTTATTCATCTATATAGCACTTACATTTTCGGGACCTCCTTGACCCCAATCTAAATTCCAGATTAACTTAGCTGTAGGTTTTTGGGGCGCGGGAGGAGACCTCAGGAAGCCCAAGCAACCCCAGAGAGAACTTAAAACTCCAAGAGGCTAACCACTGAGCCCCCGTGCCTTAATAACCTGTCTGTGGGAAAGCTGGGTGACAATCAGCATCGCACCCAGAGGCCGTCGCTCAGCTTTCCCAGACTGAAGACTGTGCGAGACATTAACGTGGCCATATCGGTGGTGACACAGCTTTCCTGGAAACAGATTAAAGCTAAATGTTTTAGTGCAATATCCTAAGGCAGATATGTGGTCTCCATATCGCAGCTAGAACAGCGTACGTCACCTGTCCGCATCGTCTCCCATTAAGGCGGCGCTCGGTCACGGCATCAGTGCAAAATATGTTGTAACAGAGATTTCCGTGACAATGTCCCAGCTGGACAACTACCTTGAGACTCCAGGTCGCCCTGTGCTCCCGCAGGCGACCCCCGCACCTCCTCTCTCTTCGCGGCTATTTTGCTTTGAGCTTGGAAAGATAAACGCCGCTCTTGCAGTCATTAATATTAAGAGCGCTCAGTGAGCTAGTGGTTAAAAATAATCTTTTTTCCCCCGATTATCACAGGAGGCAAAGTCCACTCTGAATCCTATCTCTGTATCAATAGTGTTGGTTCTCGGTGACTCCGAACCACGACAAATACAGTCCCCCGTAATCTAATCTCCCATCGCAGTCGAGCATCTGATTGGCCAGCGCCAGCCAGCTGGTCTGCGTATTATCAGACTATTTCCTATCACTGGGATCATTAGGTAAATGTTGCAGGTAACTGGGGCTGTTTGTTACTGATAAGTCACTGAAATGAAATAATAAGAGAGTCACACTATTAGCGGGTTTCCTGGGAGAGGCGGAAGGTCACTTTATGTAATGCTGACACTGTGCTTAGCGCTGGAGACTGAAGGCTACAAGACGCGCCGATCGATTAGGAGGCTGAGGCGCACCGATCGTGTCCTGCATTAATAAGACAATGGGATTAACGTGTAAGACATGGATGTCAGTATTGACATGAAACCAAGTAACAAGCAGGCTGCAGCGTTCACTCCTGCCAGTAGAGGGGGCACTTGTTAAAGGTGTATGACAGCCCCTGAAGCACACCGTAGGGAGGTAGAATGGACTCTATGGCACAGACTTTATCATTACTAATGGTAATGCTGCAATTAGAGGTAACGTTTTACCAACCAAGATGAAGGATGTGCACTTTTCAGATCTGCGGCATGCCCATTGTGTAGCAGAATTCTGCAGCAACCAGATTCCACCTTTCATGTTTTACAGCTCCTTTGAAAAATGAAAGGTGGAATCTGATTGGTTGCTATGGGCAACTAAGCCGGTTCTACTTTACACTAGTTTGATAAATCACCCCCTACGTGTTTTATAGATACCACGTCATGGCCAAACCCACGGTGGTGATCATACCTACCTGGTCTCCGCCACTGGGTTCCAGCGACATTGCTGCCCCCTCAGCTCTTCAGGTTCCATGTCTCCCAGTGTCTACATCCGTTTTGACACTGGCCATGTGACTGCTGCAGCCAATCACTGTCCTCTGCGGCGACTGTGGCACAGGACCCCGTGATTAGCTGCTGCAGGTCAGGTGACCCATGTCAAAATGTATACCGACACAGAGAGACCCAACACCTGGAGAAGTGGGGGGATTCTGTAAAAAAACATGATAAAGGTGGAGAACCCCCTTTAAGGCTGGATTCAGAAGAGTGATGTTAAGCTCGTCCATGTTCCGGATGAGACCACACACGGACAGCGTCCATGCACAGGCCATTTTCATTGGCCTGACCTAAACGATGCATGCAGCCATTTTCTCTAAAAATCTCACATGTGAATCGGCCCGTCGACTATAACCAGTCCGTGTGGAGTCCGGATGCTGTCCGTTCTACTTGTGAAGATCACTACAGTGGACCTTCCTACAGGATCCTTCTGCCGACATTTAAACAGATATAACCTATTATGCAGTCCTGACCGCCACATTGCGTCTTTTCTGCAGCACTTTTTGTAAAGTCGGATATCTGAATGAATCCTAGAGAGGGACAGATTGAACCTGCTTTAGAGTCCAGCAGATTAATGGTTAATTCCCAAGAGGTAAAGGCGCAGGAGATTCCCAGGAGGGTTGTATTCGGTGGCGCTCGCTCTGGAGTAGTTATGATGGTGTTCCCTATCAGGTAATTAACTGCCAGGTAGAGGGGGACAATGGAGGCAGGCAGAGGGCTAGCAGCCCAATTACACTTCCCGAGAGACAGATGGAGCATGAAGGAAGAAGGGATTGCTGAGCTGGGGCGGCGCCAGGTAAAGGAGCAGGATCTCAGTGGCTGGGAAGGCTACCCCCCCCGATTCCTGGACGTCTCTCTATTAGTATTTATCACCACTCGGACCCCCAGTCCCTGGCCACTAAGTGGATGGGTGTACCCCAATACAGCTTTCTGGATGGTATGTAGATAGCCGTATGGAGCCACAGTGCACAAGCTCTTCTTCACAATGGATGTGCTAGTGGGGGGCACATGGACTGGTGTCCCAGTGGTTGCCCCCCTCTATAGATCGTAAGGAAGGATACCACCTTGTGTAATACGGCACAAGCAATGAATGGGATTGGCTAGATCCACAAGAAAACCTCTCACTGTGGGGTATAGAATGACTGCTGTCCCCACACGTCTTCAGTCCAGATCTTAATGGATGATCTGCTGTGGGTGGGTGGGATACATGGCAAGAGGACATTACAGGCTGGAAACCCTTGTGCATCCCATGTCAGGTCCAAAACGTGTGAATGTGGCCCTACTATGTCAAAGCTCACAGATGCAGAAACCTTCAAGTTAGGGGTATCGCTTTTGTGACCAGATCAGTTCATGAGATTCTCCTCCATGATCTCTGCCCCAGGGTGGTGACGATGAGATCACTTAGGCCAAGAGCTTGGAGGCATCACAATGAGCCCCTGGAGGGTCTTGTGTTTGGCGTCATCCCCCCTTCAGCTGTGATCACAAAGCTTGGGAATCACAATTCACATTTATTGATTTTTTTTTTGACACAGCACAAACTGAAAAGTTTATCAGCGCTGAACTGTGACCTCCACTAATAGCTCAGAGATCTCCGCACCACGAGAAACGCGGCACAGATAGGACAACGGGATTACGTGGGGGGAGGGACAAAGAGCAGGCAGAACATGCAGAAAGTAATGTGAGGTTTAGTTTTTATAACAGGATGAGGTCAGCATACCATTAAGGATCCCACGAGTGCTCCTGAAACACTCTGTGCTTCTGTATGCATTGGTTACAGGCCAATAGGATGTCTTCTGGTGATTCTTCTTCTTCTAGGATCTTTATCAAACCCACTGGAAACTTTCCATAAAATGCTTCTCCTTTAAATTGCCATTGGCGATCGCTGTTCCATCATTTAAAGTGTTATTTTTCTCTCTTTTTAGGCTCCTTCATGCACACCTCCACTGCTATGGCAGAACACCTCCTGCCCCTGCTTGTTGGTGCAGGAGGCAGAGTACATGGTTGGGGGGCCCCGGCCTTCTAAGGATAGCAGAGCCTCTATTCCCAGGAAACCGTGGCGGGAGAAGGAAGCAAGTGCAGAGCGATTAGCTCCGTGCCAGATATGATGAGCAGTCCTGATATCCTGTGCCGGAAAGGGGGAACCACATCTCTGATGTCACCCCAGCTGCTGATAGCCAGAGGATGACTGTGAAAAATGGGACCTCAGATTGTCAGAGGCGGCTGTCTGCAGAGGTGCTGGGCATATTGCCCTTGGTCAAGTGCCTGTAGGGGAGACATCAGCTACAACAGGGGACTTATTCAGGAGAGTATGCAGCACTCCGGGGAATCAAACAAAGCAAATGGATACAATGTATTCATGTTACCATCTAAAAGACCTACTAAAGCTATAAAGTAACATATAGGAGGAATGCTAGAGTCACAGAGGCTGCCGCAGGTCCAAGGCAGCTGAGGCACGCATCTTCTTGGGACCTCTGGAGGTCCCTGCAGCTGCAATTAAAAGGTCATTAAATATTTTGCTGGGAAGCTGCGAATACAGAAGACACAAGCTGGTCACAATGCCCGACACACTACAGCGACCAATGGTGGATGATCCTTCAGTAATGCACAAATATAACTGAATGTGTCTGGGGTCCCTCCATACCCTCCCTTACAGACTCTCAGTCACGCCATGACTTGTGCCCAGCTTCGTCCAGTGCTAGTCCGCAGCATGACTCAATAATCTGACATACGGGTCAAATTCATTTCTGTGCTAATTTCCAGCTCTCTATTCTATAGGATCCACATAGATGTCATTTCTGCTCCAGTAAGGGACTTCTAAATGGCGACTTATAAATGCACTGATGCAGGTTTCCTCGCATAACTATGTCACTCAGGAGTTTGTGGGAACAGGAATGGCGGCCATACTGGTCTGCACCCAGCTTTCCCAGAGACAGAACTAACATATAGCTGAAGAGAATATGCTGGCAGCCTCAAGGTCTTGGAGAACCCAGTTACTTATTTTAATAGAGCCCCCAGACAATCATCTCCCTAGAAGCTTATTCCTGTCTCTTTTTTGGGGTATGGAGTGTTAATCTAAAACAAATACTTCTATCTGCCGTCAAAGCAAGCTCTGTCCGATAAAGAGCAAATAACTTAAATTATTCTCCCCACCCACACATACCAAAAAAGTGACTTTATCAGCGGCATCTCTTCCCTCCCATGTCCATCAGAACATACTGTGCCTCCGTGGTGTGGAGTTCTGGTCCCACAGATAGCGAGACCTTGAGGTTTTTACCCAAACTCCAGGCGTTTGGAGATTAGGGAGGCAGGAGCACTGGGGGAGATAAAATTAACTGAAACCGGTTTTCATCACATTTTAATGAAAATGCTTTGAAATTAAAGTAAAACACGAAGGACTTTTCGCACATGACAGAAGGAGGCTGCGCGTTCTGAGGAGAGAGGGAAGGATTCTTCAGAGGATCATGATGTAACAGAGATGGGGGGGATCTTTAATCTGCGCAGGTTTGGGGGGACACAGTGACCTAGCTCAAGGCCTCAGACAAAACAGAGAAGGTGATTCCATGTCCCTGTAGAGTAGCGCTGCCCAGCTTTACGTGCTCGCATTGAATGTACATCCACCGGCTGATGAACGGACCAACAGGAGGTCTTAACAAGAGCAGCATGGCCGCCCCAACAGCCCAAATTGGTAACTAGGCATCAGTATATCTGAAAATAACACCTTAAAGGGGATGATCACTGGCTGCAGCCCAGCTGCATTGTCTATTGGAGCCTGAGAAACTCCGAAATGCACCTCGAAGCTGAGGCTGGGTTCACACCTGAGCGTATTCGATAAGCGCTTTTTATTGGGCGTTTGTATCGGGCCTTTTTAATGGGTGGAAACAAGCAAACGCCCATTTAGGCGCGTTCCTGCTGAAGTCTATGGGCAGGAACGCACGACAATACACCCCAAAGAAGCTCCTGTACTTCTTGGGCGTAGGGCGTTTTACAGCGTGTTCGTACGTGCTGTAAAACGCTCAGGTGAGAACCATCCCCATAGGGAAACATTGGTTTTTGCCTGTTGAGCGTTTTACAGCACGTAGGAACGCGATGTAAAACGCTCAGGTGTGGACCCAGCCTAAGAAGAGGATCACACTGATGTAAAAGTGACAAGAAGAGCTGCAGTGTGAAGCATGGTGACAGGCAAAAACAGCAAAGTAAGGAGGATTATAAACTACAAGGAACAGAACGAGAAAGAGATTATCAAGTAACCAACTGGAGAGAAGCCACTGCCAAAGGTGTCTCCGGCCTCTTCTCTGAACACCCACACGCTCAGCCGACAGCAGCGGAAGGTGAATGCTCACCTTAAGATGAAACATTTGAAACAGCCCTTTAAGAAGAAAATAACTAAAACTGTCCTGCTTTCTGAATCTGCAGTTACTTTATCAGGCGTAATATAACTACGTCCGCCTCCTCAGGGTGACGGCCAACAGAACCGGACCGCTCCGACATTAAATCTAGTGTGTGGTCCAACCTGCAGGAGACTAATAGGTTGCTGCAGGTAACGGTTAACTACAAGTCATCAGGAAACTTGGAATGCTCAAGGATAAACTCTATGAACTACGAGTAAAACGATTCAGTAAATTTAATGGAAGTCTAAGAGGTAAAGCGCTAATCCTGGCGCTCTGGCATCACATACCGAGAGCAGAAACATGGCCGAGTAATCTTCTGCAATTCGCCCTTCCTTGCCAATGGAGACCGGTCCTGATAACATCTCTGCCCCGTGTGCAGTAATGAAGTTTTAATTTTTATGCTTCCAAGCAAAATAACATAAATCCCATAAAAAAGGACAAGACACGGTGTTAAAATGGATTTAATTAAAGCAACATTGAAAAGTGGAAGCCCTCATTAAATGCAGGGAAAGAGGAAATGTATCCACAGCGGAGGAAGAAGAACTGATATGAGGAAAGCATATCTATATGGAAACAATGGGGGCACCATCCAAACCGGTCCATCTCAATACGTAATAATGGCCTAAAGAGGAGCCCTCACCTCTTCTGACATTTGTTTCAATAAATTTTTTAATTGCCGACAAATATCCTGGAGCATCTTCTGAGTGGTATTCCCCGCCCTCTCCCGCCATGTTGAGAACGGGAGCAGGAAGTGGATTGCAGCGGGACCCTACGTGTCCAATCTCCCTAGTTATGCCGCTTACCTTTATCCATACTGGGAAAGCTGGGTGTGATGGTGTTCATATTGGTTGTCACTCAGCTTTCTTAGACTCCGATAAAAGCTGACAGACTTTACAGGCAAGGAGGGATCAGGGATTTAGGGGCTGTGTGGCAAGCAGTGACGTACACGGCGTGGAGCCTGCGCTGTGAATCCCCATGAGCGCGCCTGTGTCTGCGGCTCCGGGGTTAAGGGTTGGAGTTTTCAGGGAACCGTTTACTCATCAATTTGTAAAAGCAAATTAACCAGCCCTCCGTCTGTAAATGTGAACTAGTTGAGGATTATAGATTATAGCTATCAGTTATTTGCATATCAGAATTTTAAGCAGTCAAACCCCTCCAGCAAACAAGGTCATTCTGAAGATAAAAATTCTGTTACGTTTTTTTTAAATTTCTTTTTTAATTCCCAGCCTCAACTTGTCTTGCTGAAAGTGACATTATAAAATTAACCCTGGTGGTGCTGGAAGATAAAGGCCTTCATCAGAGCAGAGAACACCTTCACAGACATTGTGGGGGCAGATCAGAAAGGAGTCCTCGAGCCCCCCGCTCACTGACAACACATCCTTTTTCAGAGTCCCCCCCCCCCCATTTATAACCGTTCTTTTCAACATTATTGAAAAATTTAAATTAAACCAAATGTAAAAAAAACTACTTTATGTTTATCTACTCACTAAATGAGAAGACTAAATGCTCCAAGAAGAAGAGAACTGGGGTCTCCAACCTGAAGTTCTCTAGCCATTGCAAAAAAGGGGGCCAGGGCATGCTGGGAGTTGTAGTTTTGCAATAATTCTCTGCAGTTACTGTGTTTCTATTGCTGGGGTCCTAATAATATTGCAGGGAGAAGTGGAAGACAGAGCAAGGGCATTACTGGTCCAGAGCAAAGCGCCTACAGCAGACAACCCCCAATGATATATTGCCGATATCAGCGCAGTATCACAAGGGCCCATTTACAAAGGCAGATTCGCTGCCATAACAATATGTCCATCAGCACCTGTTCAGCTCCACTTATAGGGAGGAATCACTAAATGATCATTAATGTGGCTGACTGCGCCTATAGGGTGTAGATCTGGACCAAATCTCCCACTGTCTGAAATGGTTTGGCTTTTGCAGTGCCGCTGATGCAGGAATGGCAGTGGGTCTGCTGCTGCTTCCCACCTTTGCATTTCCAAGGATGAAAGCTGCGGGTAAAGCCTGGAGTATAAATTGACATTGAAAACCTGCAGTGCAAGTCAATCTGCAGCGTGCGGATGAGATTTGATATCTCCACTGTAAATGCTGCAGATTTTCCAGACACAATTCCAATGCAGAAAACCCACTTCATTTATGCCACACGTGGCCATACCCATAGAGCTTCACATGGACAGAACTGCTACCCACAATGACTGTACCCCTCAGCCAGATAATGCTGATCACTGACCTGTGTACATGGGCCTCTACTGGACTCATCCCCATTCTGTATTATTCCAGTGGTCTGCAATACATGTCTTTCTGGGCATGCTGCCATTTTGCAGGTCCCTGTATTAGACCAATGCTGCTCTATCCATCTGCCATGTACTGAGGTCAAGTGCAGGGGGTCATGCTCCTGGTGTTTGAACGTATTACACAGCAGCTCGTACAAATGCCTATGGTGTTATACACAGGAGCTTTCACAATCCTCTCCTCTGATTAAGGTCATGTATTTGGGTGGCGTGGAGAGCACTCCATCCTTACTAGATCCAGTCTATGACGTCCTCCGCTCCCTGCACCAGGCCAACTAAATATGAACACATGCCCCCTGTTCGCCCCCTGACTGAATGCCCTGATGCCAGTGCCCAGTAACAAGGGAGCAGTCAGGCTCAGGGGCCAGGGTTAGTTTTGGCTGATGGTGTACACCTCCGCCCCTGTATGTTTTATTTCCTCCCAAAGACGGACTGGGGAACAACATCTTCATTCTTGGAGCTGGTTAAGACATTGGCACTGCCAGCCTGTTCTCGGCTGTATTAGTCATGTCTGTCAGATCGCTGATAGAAACAGAGGCTTAAGTCATCTCTTCAACCATTTAGGCTCCAAGCTGGGAAGTGTCCCCAATGCTAGGTGACACCAAGCACATTTGGACCTGGGTCAAGCAGATGCAGCACTAGGGCAGCAAACCAAAGAGTGGTGGAAAGCCTAGCCCAGACTGCTTGCCCTTTATGTTACTGTGAAAAGTGAGCCAACCATTATGGCCACGTTACTGCTCCTATAGAAGTTGTCAGCTGACTCCTGAACACAGCGGAAGGAAAGCATAGCTGCAATGTGTTAGATTTGCCATTCTGGAGCCTGGACGAGTTGGGTTGTCCATAGCTGTACAGGTGCAGGTTCCTATAATGTATGTAAGAGGTATTTACTGCGAGGTGTAGCAGCTCCTGTATCCATCAACCATTAACATGAAGTGCCTCAGAGCTGTTTTTGGAATGGACGCTGGTATCGAATGGCTTCCTCTCCACAAATGTCACCTAAGTAGACTTCGTGTGAGCTCCCGGTCATGTTTTACAAGCTGTGCAATGCAAACAGCAGGGATCCCATGGCTGCTCCAGAGATGGAGAATACTATGGGACCGAGATAGCAATCTGAGCCTAAATTATTCACCAGAGCCTCAATGCGAAGCAGAAACGCCGGGCAGACAAAGGAGGGGGCAGGCGGCTAACAGAGCTGCAAAGGGGCTTTCTGTAAACTAATCTGCACTGACTGCCATCACTGGCCTATAGCATCTGGGGAGGGAGGGGTGCAGGACCTCAGCAACAGGGGGGGTGAACCAAACAGGAGTACCGTGCATGTCCAAATAATAATCGCACTGTGTGAACACGAAAAGGACCCATACAGTGAAGAGGGAACGCAGTGGCCTCCGCATCGGATGAAACAGGAGGCGGCTCTCAGACTACCTGTCATACAAAGATAATTTAGCCAAACTGGAGTTACTAATCCTAGCTGTGCATTAATAGAGCACAACTGCATTGTAAAGCATGTGGGTGCAGAAATCAAGGCTCATGAATCAGAAGCCGTTTGCAGTATGGTATGCTGACCTACGGAGTCGCTGATCATAGCCATGAACTAAGGGAGTAGTGTTAAATAACCAGAACATCACTTGTGCATGCACAGTACGGTCTTTTCTTTATTGACCATATTTGCTTTATTACTGCAGCGTCCATGACCCAGAACCTCGGTAGATGGAGGAGCAGCAACACTTTGGGTCCTGGTCACCACAAGACATTCCATTCACAATGGTACCTACAGAATACGACTTCCATGGAAATAAAGTGTTGTGGCACCACACGGTGCGGAGGGCAGAAATGGGAGGACCATGTTCCGTGGTTTTGGCACAGAATGTAATTCACGGTTGACACACTGCTCCTCTGTAGATGTGCAGTGGATGTGGGCGATATAATAAAGAATTACAGTGCGTCTCCTCCATTTCCGTCTCTGGTCTGTTCACCAGTGCTGTCCCTGATAAGTGCTCAGTCTGCACAGGGGCAGATAGAAAGCCCTATCAGTCGGGTATGTGTGAGCGAAGTCCCCTATCACCATTTCATCGCAGGCGCTGCATCTACTCCCAACCACACAGAAATTAATAACACTCCAATTACCGGAAGGCACGCGATAGCGAAAGATCGCTTACATGGAACAAATACATTAAAATGGGGAAACAATAAACAGGTTTGACGGGCAGCGGAGGAATGCAGATGGCACAGGAGGGTTAAGGGGAGCCCCAGTATATACAGAGTGACTGGAAAATAATGGGTTCTGTATGGACTTCTTCGCATACAGGCCGCATTTCCACTGCCCAAATGGCTGATACCAGAGAACAATAGATTCATGGGTCATATTCACAGCCCCTCCAGTCATCCTCTCCACAGCGGGAAATGATGGGGAGAACAGCAGACAGTATCCGCCTGTCATACAGCTAGAAATGGCAGATACAGGAGAACCGTATGCTGCAGATTTGGTGCCCCCTTAAGAAGTAACCCTGTGCTCAAAGATGGTTTCCATATCTGAACTGGCACTCCCATCATGCGCCCCAGTGTACATCAGAAATATATAATGTCCTCTATGGCCCAGGCTCCGATCGGTGCACTGTTTCTATGCTACGGTTTTTCAACAGACATTTAACTAAGAATTTCTTGGCTGCTACCTGGCACAGCTCATGCCCACAGACTGCCCGTAACCAAAGCAGAGCCAGAAGCTGCACGTCGGCCTCATCACACAAACACAATCCGTGTTTTAGAATGGTGTTTGACCTGTGAAGATTAACCCTAACTTGCCATGGTCCAGAGTGGGATGCCAACTATAGGTCTGTCGGCAAGGGGTGGAAACTGCAGAGGAAAGATCTGCTGTGGATTTCACCCTGTGCACTGCAAATGATGGGGCCCTCGCTTTGAATGATTTCAGTGCGTGACTCTCCGGGGCCAATCACAGCAGGTGAGCCGGGCATCAATAATGTGGGGTCCTGATTCGTAATGAATGCTCCTTCCTGCAGGTAACTATCACAAGATGTGTTTACCTGGGTGTGTAGTCCTGTGATATGTTCCAGTATCTGAACTGGATGCTTTAACACCGAAAGTGCCAGTGGAAATCTACCACACAGCATCTCTCATCAGCAATTAATCAAGGCAGGCGATTAGCTAATCTCGTGAACTTTGCATGCGTCAGTTTAGTCATCGGTTGGGTGCAGAGGGGTGCTGCGTGGTGTGACACGTCAGGTAACAATCCAAACCCTAACCACTGAATGTACATATATTATATGCACCGAGAGACCCCCCCCCCCCCTTATAATAGAGAAAGTCCTCTGGAGTTCCACAGGAATTCTTCATTTCTGAATATCAGTATGGTCTGTAAAGTAACCATGGGGGGCCATCTCCCAGCCTCCTGAATGGTCAATGCGCTAACAGTACATCCCCTATGTCATTGCCATTCAGAAGCCTGGGAAAGAAGAGTTCCAATTGTGAGAGATACAGGTTGTCATACAGAAACTAATATATCGAATAATAGATTATACGAT
Source organism: Bufo gargarizans (assembly GCF_014858855.1). NCBI lineage: Eukaryota > Metazoa > Chordata > Amphibia > Anura > Bufonidae > Bufo > Bufo gargarizans. Next base: position 132,730,333 of record NC_058089.1, on the reverse strand, counting down.
CAGTGTGGGGGTGTAAGAATGGTTGGTGCAACTTACGGACACTGCAGAAATGGGACTGAAGATCAGCTCCGTAGAGTTCGGTGTAGATGCAGGACTTCCTCATGTAGAATGGGTGCGTAGACCTGGCGTGGAGGTGGATCGGCAACATGGACATGAAGTCCATACTTAGTGTATTAGGAGTTTGTCTGTTGGTGTTCCAATACATCATACCTTTATTGTGGTTGCTGTGCCCGTTTCATCGCCGGGGTCGGGGGATGGTTTAAGGGTGGGGTAGTTACTGCTAATAATAAAGTATGGATTGGCTCCGTTCATCTGAATGTTTTTTTTTTTTTTTTTTTGGGCAGAGAGCACATGGATTTCTGCAAGGCCTCATTCAAATGAGCAGACCTGACTGAGTTGTAGAAACTTCTGTGAAGACGCCCTCACCCAGAAACACCATGCTACATGGGCTGCGGGTGACCGGTGGCAGCTGAGAACCTTACAATCCCTCCCAGTTGTTTTTTCTGAGCGCGTGCTCGCACCTATGGTCCGAGTCTCAGGGCTTCATCTGCCTGCGTACGTGCCACCTATTTCCTATCTGACACTCCACTTCCTGTTTATGTTATCTTGCAGAATTCCAGAGCATTCCAGGACAGCTCCGTCACTCCACGGACAGTTCCGCTACCAGAATCCCCGCACGGTCACTTCAGTGCATGCATCTCAAAAAAGGGTGAGTGAGGCCATATGTCTTGGCGGAGTGATCTTGACCAGAGTAGTTAAAGGGGAACTCCAGCTCTGTAATCCTTAGTTACTGGAGAGTGAATTACTAATAGACTTTGCATTTCAATTCTTCACCATTTAACTGCTGAATTTTCGCAGTGTACCATGACCAGATCCTTTATGAACAGGAACCACGGTGACACATACCTGGACCGTTCCACCTAAGGGGCTCCTCCATGTTTTCCATACTGGATGGGGACTCCGGGGCTTTGTAAGTCGGGCTGTCTTCACACGCTGGAGACTGGACCACTGCACCCAGAAAAGAAAAAGCAAAAACTGAAGCATGGACAGATCCATCCTTGCCAGGTTAAGGTTACCATTATAATTATATATATATATATATATAAACTCTATATAGGGTTCTGACCAACAACTGGAGTGGACCACAGATTACATTTTCTTTCCATGTCCGTTCTTTTTTGGACCGTATACAGAACCATTCATTTCAATAGGTCCACACAAAAAAACTGAAGTTATTTTGTGTGCATTCTGTATTTCCGTTCCGCAAAAAATAAAAAATAATAGAACATATCTTATTATTGTCCATATTACGGACAAGGATAGTACTGGACTTTTAGGGGCCAGCTGTCAGCTGTTCTGTTCCGCAAAATACGGAATGTACACGGACTGTCATCCGTATTTTGTGGGGATCCGTTTTTTGCAGACCGCAAAATACATACGGTCTTGTGCATGAGGCCTTAAAAAGTATCCGTCATGAGCTGATCAATAGCTGTTCAGGACAAATTTGTTGAACAGATGCCATTATAGCGTACTGGAGGCCGATATCACCGTCGGGCATCCAACCCAGCTTTTATTTAATGTTTTTGGCAGAAGCTTTTCCCTGCTTAAATGGAGGCCAAAAAAAAAAAACACCAATGTGAACGCAACCCTAGGCATCACCATCACAATCTGCTCATCGGCTTCCAACCTTCCCATCAAGCTCCATGGCAGCTCGGAGGTTAACAGGAAGCAAGGCCTGGGCTTTTCACTCGCCCTATTCCTAGCAACTGTGCTGATAATATTTCTCCCCATTAACAGCAGTTAAAGATGGCGTGATAAGCCTATCTGCATATGACAGTCCTGCTGATTACTGCACAAAGTGCATGTTTGCATATTGTCCTGCAATGATAACCACAACAGTTGAGATCGATAATGCCCATAAAAGCTGACGTCAGAATTATTAATAGCTGCCCGGGAGCACGATTACCATCAGATCGATGGGCATTAAGACCGCACCCCAACACGGGAAGCAGCGGCTCACTCCTGCTGTAAAGGGATCTAATCGCTATCGGTTTTTCCACTGATGGAGATCATTTCTCACTCCTTGCAGTGCACTCATAGACGGCAGGTATGTCAGCCATGATCCGTTCCGTGGGACCTCAGGCGACGTGCTGTTAGTCTGGTGCCCAATCATCTAAAATTCCTGTTATTATATCAGGATGTGCTGCATTGAAGGAAATAGGGCTGCATTTTTACTGGATGTTACAAAATGCTCATTATGGGGGTTACGTTTTTACTAGACTCCCATCATATAGTGGCCAGCTGGATGCTGGGTGTTCCAGTTTACCACCAGAATGTCCATGAAGTTACAGTGTGAGCCGACCATGGTGACAACTACTAAGGGCAGCCATTACACTGCCTAGGAAGGGGTCAGCAATGACAGACTCCAGCTGATCCTGAAACTACAACTCCTAGCATGCTCTATTAACTTCTATGGTGGTTCTGGGAAACAGGTGAGCAAGTGGGAGTTGTAGTTTAATGACAGCTGAGTGCCGGAGGTTGCTGTTCTTTGGCCTAAGCCAATCAGCTTGTCCCTGAAGGGCAAATACAGCTCAATCATTAGACGGAGAGTCATTCTTCACTGATCATCAATGAACAGCAATGCTGTGTCCTCAATATGCATGTCAGTGCAATGCTCTGTAGCAGAGGATAGGGTTATGGTCCATTATCCGGTTATCAGCACCTGCCAAGTCACAGAGTTTCACAGAATTGGACAGAGCCTGTGTGATGTGGAGCTACCTGGGTGCGTCCCTTATCCATCGAAATCAGTGATACTGTCAGGTGAACTCACTGCGACTCCGGGTTACACAGGAGGAGATCAGAGATATTTTCCTGGGATAGGAACAGGCAAATGTTTCCCGCCCTGAATCCCCTCTATTCTCCATAGTGACAACCTAAAATAATCTATCAGTAGTAATCAGTCAGAACAACTGGACTGGAGAAAGCCAGTGGGATGACCAGTGAAACGTCTACAAGAATACACCATGACCTGGATGAATGAGGACCTTCCCAGACATACCCCAATAATCTACTGCTCTAGTCGGAGGAGTGTCTGGATTGTGAGACCCCTAGCTGATGAGCCGATTGCTGGATCACCCTGGCATTACATTACAGGAGCCGATGCGACTCAAGCACCACGCAGTGCCTACTGATTCAATGTGAGAGGCTCTGCTTGTAGTGGGTTTGTGCCCTAATAGAGGGGGTCCTTCTATTAACCACATGTGCCTGTGTAAGGATGACACATTTCAGCAGGTCACAGTCAAGGTATCTCATCATTAAGAGACTAGTGATGTGTCAATACAGCCCCGATCTGGGCAAATATGGCTTGTGCAAAAATTCTGTACACAAATGGAAAATCCCCAGGAGCGTGCAAGCTACTTCAGTTACCTGGGACACCTGAGGGGGAAGATTCCTCAGCCAGCTCACACACGTTCGGCACTGGGTCGGGTTCTTCCAGCTCTTGGTCCAATGACTGTGGCACTGGGCTGCATTGCTCTCCTGGTAGTAAAGATGAATAGGTCATGACGGGGGCAAAGGAAACAAGGGGCTTCTAGATGGGCAATTGCAATATAGTCTTTACTAAGGATCTCTGTAGAGTCAACCACAAATATGGCAAAAGATATGATAGGATGTCAGCTACAGAGCCATGGCCCTTCATTAAGGGGGAAGTGGTGCAACATGTTAATAACTATGATAAATTGATAAGCAAAATATAATACATAAAATATACATTACAAGACTGGGAATATTAGGGAAATAACATAACAGTGAAACAGGTGCACATACAACATACTGGGACTCACCTTCTGCGCAGTCGCTGTTCGATGCACTGGAAGAACTGCAGTCCGCTGATTCTTCTGGGTCTGAATTGGTTCCATCTTTTTCAGAAAGGGTAAACTCTGCTGGTAAGTTTTCATCTACCTCTTCCATGTCGCCAAGAGAACCTTTAAAAAAAAATATAATTAAGCGTGATCAGTTTGCACAGCATATTAATAAAGCCAGGTTATATCCCTATAGCTGGAAACCAGACAAGTCACACTTGTACAAAATAACCTGTCATGACACCAGCTATGAGGATGCCAGGGTACCAGGCACCAGCTATGAGGATGCCAGGGTACCAGGCACCAGCTATGAGGATGCCAGGGTACCAGGCACCAGCTATGAGGATGCCAGGGTACCAGGCACCAGCTATGAGGATGCCAGGGTACCAGGCACCAGCTATGAGGATGCCAGGGTACCAGGCACCAGCTATGAGGATGCCAGGGTACCAGGCACCAGCTATGAGGATGCCAGGGTACCAGGCACCAGCTATGAGGATGCCAGGGTACCAGGCACCAGCTATGAGGATGCCAGGGTACCAGGCACCAGCTATGATGATGCCAGGGTACCAGGCACCAGCTATGAGGATGCCAGGGTACCAGGCACCAGCTATGAGGATGCCAGGGTACCAGGCACCAGCTATGAGGATGCCACGGTACCAGGCACCAGCTATGAGGATGCCACGGTACCAGGCACCAGCTATGAGGATGCCACAGTACCAGGCAGCAGCTATGAAGATGCCACGGTACCAGGCAGCAGCTATGAAGATGCCACGGTACCAGGCAGCAGCTACGAAGATGCCACGGTACCAGGCAGCAGCTACGAAGATGCCACGGTACCAGGCAGCAGCTACGAAGATGCCACGGTACCAGGCAGCAGCTACGAGGATGCCACGGTAACAGGCACCAGCTATGAGGATGCCACGGTACCAGGCAGCAGCTATGAGGATGCCACGGTAACAGGCACCAGCTATGAGGATGCCACAGTACCAGGCAGCAGCTATGAAGATGCCACGGTACCAGGCAGCAGCTATGAAGATGCCACGGTACCAGGCAGCAGCTACGAAGATGCCACGGTACCAGGCAGCAGCTACGAAGATGCCACGGTACCAGGCAGCAGCTACGAAGATGCCACGGTACCAGGCAGCAGCTACGAGGATGCCACGGTAACAGGCACCAGCTACGAGGATGCCACGGTAACAGGCACCAGCTATGAGGATGCCACGGTACCAGGCACCAGCTATGAGGATGCCAGGGTACCAGGCACCAGCTATGAGGATGCCACGGTAACAGGCACCAGCTATGAGGATGCCACGGTAACAGGCACCAGCTATGAGGATGCCACGGTAACAGGCACCAGCTATGAGGATGTCACGGTACCAGGCAGCAGCTATGAGGATGCCACGGTACCAGGCAGCAGCTATGAGGATGCCACGGTACCAGGCAGCAGCTATGAAGATGCCACGGTACCAGGCAGCAGCTACGAGGATGCCACGGTAACAGGCACCAGCTATGAGGATGCCACAGTAACAGGCACCAGCTATGAAGATGCCACGGTACCAGGCAGCAGCTATGAGGATGCCACGGTACCAGGCAGCAGCTATGAGGATGCCACGGTACCAGGCACCCGCTATGAAGATGCCACGGTAACAGGCACCAGCTATGGGGATGTTACGGAACAAGAGACACATAAAAGGAGGAGCCTATGACACAAGACACACTGGTTATGAGGATTTCTTCATACAAGACATTGGTAATATGATATTAAATAATGAAACTACTCTGAAAGCAAACAGCAGGCAGGCTTCAAGGCCTGGACATAAGCAGACTGATTTGCCCTGCTTGTAAATTACTTTTCATTATGCACTTCATTGTGAAACATGGATCAAGTGTCACATTTAGCATTTGCTTAATCTATTGTATTCTATGGGCTGTCGGTTCCACAAGGAACAATCTCCATTCCACGACAATGATCTCCTGGCCTTCAGTAATGTCAAAGCCCAAATTATGACCCAGATTCTCCTTGGAGAGAGCCGCACATGGCGATGATGGAAGTTGAAGCCGCTCTCAGAGGCTCCCTGACTGCAGGCATGTATATTTACGCAGCGAGAACAAAGGCTCCATAATCTATACATAGCGCACAACAATGAGCGTGGAGAAAGCCACTGCCAGACCCTGCACAGGCAATTTTTCTAATTCTGCTAATTTCAGTTCCAGCACAATTAAAGTCTGCACTGATAATGCTGAGAAACAATCAGCAGCTAACAAATCGCTTTTCTCCTCTTGTAAATGTAACGTCGTTAAGCTAATTTCTTCGTTCACGGCTGCACGGCTCCTGGGTGTCTGATAAAATTAACCCCTGGCTGCCTGGTCACGTGGCCTGCCTTTTCTTGCCGGCAGTGAGGAGGCATCGGTCTTTGGTGGAGAGGATAGAATGGAACTGCGAGCGGCAGAGGCCATGAATTAAGAGGAATTCTTTACGGCGTGATATTAACTCTGCGCATCCCAGTACTAAGACCAAGGGATCATATACCAGCGTTCAATGATGGATACTTATAGCAACAGTACCACAAGATACGGTATATAAGGTATGGCAGGTAAGCACATGCAGGCCTATGGGTTTACTAATAATTCGGAAGAATTGGACAGATTTCCATGGGTCGGAAACAGCCATTTTGGAACCGCAGACCTTTGACAAGAATGGATTACAATAAGTAAATTTAGGACTATGAGCATGGGGTAGAGCTGCAACCTGCCACGATTCTACAAATCTATGGGCCGCACGGTCCGCTCTACACTTTAGGAGTTGGGTTTCTCCAGCTATGCCATAGAGGCCACTGTGATGGCAGGAAAGGACAAGGTTGGCTACACAAACATTTTCTAAAATCTTGATATCACAAAACCTCCAACCGAAATGCAGTCATCACCTGTTCATATACTGTCCAACAAGACGCCCAATCCGGCATGCATGGCCAGTCTATATGTAAAAGAAAGACTTTATGCTGCCAAGGATGGGTTAATTAACATTTTCTAAAAGCAATATTTTCACACCCAATCTAGATTCCTGCCCATGAGACAGCGTGCATGAGAAGTGCCCTCAGAGGCTAATGGAAGAGCCCTGGTTAGGGAACAAAGGATCTTTTGAGCAAACTTTAAATTCTCTCCCGATAATGATCTGAGATCAAACGCCTGCCGTTCAGGCCCAAGATCAATGCAATGAATTTAGTCCTCTGGCAGACGTGAAAAAAAAGAAAATTTAAAAAGGGAAAATGTTGATATCTGACCCAAATTTCATCCCGTTCCCTTTTCATGCTGCCTGCTGTTGTCTTAACGTTCTAAGACAAAATACTGCAGCCCAGTGTGAGACCAAGCCACGGAAAACCTTCACTTCAATAGCAAAGAGCAATGCTATCAATGTCCCAAAGAGCTCACTATCTGATCGAAGGCTGCCCCCGCACAGACACCTGTTGGCCATTCCCTGACCATGGCATGGTGTTGACCAAGCTTTTAAACACCCTAGGGCAGTGGTGGCGAATCTATGGCACTGGTGCCAGAGGCGGCACTCAGAGACCTATCTGTGGGCATCCGCACCCTGGAAAAGTCTATGGTGTACCAAGATGCTTTAGACTTTTCCTGCCATTCATCAGCGCAGGGCGCAGTATATATGACACAGGCAGCGCATTGAACGCAGTCAGGCTATTATAGCTAAATGATAAAGTACATGGAAGATAGACTATATTGGACTGTAGTACTAAAGGTTAAATTGCCGTGTTGGCACTTTGCAACAAATAAGTGGGTTTTGGGTTGCAGTTTGGGCACTCAGTCTGTAAAAGGTAAACCATCCCTGCCCTAGGGCACCCTGTTAGAGGATGCACTGACCAAGATGGAGCACATATGGATTAGTCCAAGTACCACAATGGTTTAATGCCGGATTTTGGTCAGGAGGAGGTATATGTGATGTTCAAAAAGATTTTTAGGACCAGTGACAGAGTTTTCTTATAATGAGATTATTGGCAGCTTTTGCATAGCAATTCAGTATCCCTATCACAGCATAAACAGATTGGGGGTAATGTGCCTACTGCAGTCATGCCCCTGGAAGTGCCCAAAGACCTCAATTGGGATCATAGCGCCCAACTCTTCTTTTTTGTAATCCTTTAAAGTAAAACAAAGGAACACAAGCCCCCCCCCCACCCCCTAGATATTATCAGGTTGTAGTTGCCCGAGCCATCGGCCACTCTTTGTGCCCATTCTCCATATGCAAAAACTGGGCTAAAAGCCATCACGGCTGCCAATGTGAAGCAAGTTGCCAGTGCTAGGATTGGTTGGGGGGAGAAATGCCTGCATGTTCACTTCACTGGGATATCTGGCACTTATCACCTCTCGCAGGCATCCTCCGACAGACTGATCTGTCTATTCTTCATTAAGCAAATGCGCTGGGAAGGGAATGAGCACATAATAGCCATTTGATTTGCTGAGAGATATTTTGCATATTGGTTTGTCGCTGATAGTGGAATTTCATCAGCGTCCTTTTTCATGCTTTAAAAATGGAATTACTCGGCCGGCCACTGAAATATAGGGGAAGGGGGGGGGGGGCTAAAACCATTACACAAAATCCCCCCGCTATTATTATATTAAGGGAGGGGAAAATATGTTCCCCCTCCACAGGCTTCTGTAGTGATGGCATCCCCAGAATGATGACTGACTGACAAAACCCAATTAACTCTGTAAACTCCTGATATTCACATTATCGTGCAGGAATTATTTCCATGATTTTTTTTAATGATCAGCCATACGGCTCATACACGTTTTTGAGGGCCAAAAATTATGCATCCACAAAACACTGACCATGTGCCTACCGCATTTTGCGGAACGGAACGTTTGGCCCATAATCCTTATCTGGATGAGGTCCAAAAAGACACCCATATTTTCATGCATTCAACAGGAAAATATAGAACTATGGATCAAAGTCTCATGGAATATTTGAGAAAACTTATTTTTCTATAAAGTAAGATAAAGAGAAAGGAGACAACCACATCGCCCCTCGCGTCATCCTGGACTGTGAATGATGATCCTGAGCCAGAATTATTGTCTCCAGTTGTAGCTAATGTCCAATTGTTTATACACAATTCCTAACTAGTGTAAACAATAAACTGTTCCATTTGTTGCACCACAGGATGTCATAGTTTGCAATACCAGGCTTTAATGGGAGCAGCGCTGCAGTAACCAGCTCCGTCCATAGCACGGTGGATGGCGCTGTGAAGTCCGATTGAAGGGGTGCGGGTGTCAGACTCCACTGATCAGATAGTGAAGCCCCATCTGGAGCATAGGAGGCTGGAATCACGTGAAGGTTACGATTTCTTTTTTTTTGATGCAGCAGAAGCCATAAAGTCCTGCAGTGTGACTATTGCACCAGAAGAGCTGAACTATCAGATGCTGGAGTAAAGGATTATTATAGGCAGGACACTGAGTCAATAGACACATTAAGACCGACACCAGTCATCTGATCAGCTGAAATGATCCTCTCGTCAGGCTGGTAATTCCAAGCACTTTCAGCTTTCTGCTGCTCATTCACTGGATTGAGATCTAATTTATCCCTAAATCCCATCGCCATCGGACAGCACTGCAGGCCGGGGAGCGCTGGTGAGCGCCCTGCATCTCACCGGCTACTGTGAACTGTAATTCCCAGCACGCTCTGGTTTCACAGTAGCTGGTGGGTGCAAATCTTATTGCCCAGCTTTCCTAACCTCCTGACTGGGACGAATGCCTGGCATTGACAGCGGGGCAGATATGTTTGTGTCTAGGACTCCTAGAAAGTTGGGTGGGTGACCTTTGTTTAAAGAAGATTTCCACATTAAAGGACTATTCTGGAGCATCTATTATATATAACTCTTTGTTGTGCCGTTACTCCATTATTCCTCCTAGAAGCTAAACACGGCACGCTTGTGTGCATGAGCCCTCAGACTGTGCAGCGACACCCCCTTACTGGTAACATCCAGTTGGCAATTCATTCATAAACTTCAGATGGGAATAATAAGAGGAATGGCATACCACAGCTATATGAAAAGATTCAAAAGATTCGCCAGCATGGTTATTTAATATGGAATACAAATATTTACTAAAACAGACACGTCAAGAGTGGTGGAGGCCACCATGATTGTCACCCAGTGGGTTGGTTGTTGACGAGTTAAAACCGATCATCTTGGCGGGATTTTGTTATTTATCGGGACTGAGTTGTAGGAGGTTAGGGCAGGGTAGAGGAGACGATCGGAACAAAGGATCGGGGGAAGCTACGGTTCAAAGGAGAAAAGGATTCCAAGTGATTGTCTGAGCGCCTCACTCAAATTAAAGGCCGCATTAGCTTCTTTCAACAGTGAAATAATAAACCGTTTCTGAAATGCTCCTCGTTCATCCACTAAATTAAAAAAAGAAGAAAAAAAAAAAAAAACAGTGGTTTAAAGAGAAAGAATTTCAGGCTGGCAAGTGAAAGACCACGCCGTATCAGAACTCAGGCATGCAGACAAGAGCAGGCCGATAAGGAAAAACGATAACAGAAAATAGTAACACATCCAAACTTTCCCACCAGCCTGGAGATCATGGGAGAAGGATAGCACTGTCCCCTACCTTCCACACAGCGGTCTACTGGAGCCCTCCTGTGCCGCACACATACACGGCCACTTAACCCTTGGGAGTCCTGCAGGAGGTAAGTGCACAGGGAGGTCACTAACCAACGCTGCACTTACAATTCTGGTCTACTAGAAAGATCCGTAGAATTGGCTGCACAATCACATTCTAAATTCAGGACCATGATGCTTTAGGGCAGGCACCACATCAAAACGCAAGACCCTCTTCCTCTTGTGTGGAGTGACAAAGGGAACCACAGTTGTGCCACTTCTTGCTCAGGGGTGGGGCCGTCACAGTTATATCCTCCCAGGCAGAACAAGCTCACTTCCTGATTTGTCTCCAAAATGACACCAGCTACTGGAAGACAACCTTAGGATCTTCAAGAAATAACTTTCCAGACAATGGACCCGAATGACTCCATCTGCAAAGCCTTATCCTCAGTGCGCTGGTGGGCCATGCAGCAAGAGGTCAACCTGTGCATCAGGTATTCCACTCCTCACAGAGGAGGCCTCTAAATAGGTTAACCCCTTAAGGACCGAGGACGTACCGGTACGCCCTATTTCCCGAGTCCTTAAGGACCGAGGACGTACCGGTACGTCCTGACTTAAAACCGTAACTCCGGCGCCGCGGGGGTTAATCGGAACGGGATTTCGGCTGAAATCATTCAGCCGGCATCCCGTAACAACGCAGGGGGGGGTCATTTGACCCCCCCGTATCGGCGATCGCAGAAAACCGCATGTCAATTCAGACCTGCGGTTTTCTGCGTTTCCGGTCCATTCGGGTGTCCTGTGACCCGATGAACCGGAAAAAGACTGCGATCGGTGGCGTAATTATACACCACCAATCGCAGTCCGAGGATTTGAGGAGGCGGTGCTGGCCCTGGTGCTGAACACTGCTGTCCAGGGTGCTGATTGGTGCAGGGGAGAGAGGCGCGAGATTCAAACTTCCTGCGCTCCTCTCTCCCCTCCTCTTCCTGTTCTGCACGAGCACCCGGCAGCATCGTCCAGCACCAGCTCCTGTGTCCCCCTAATCGGCATCCATCACCCTCCTGCACCCATCGCCACCCAGGTAGGTTAGGGTCAGTGAGGGAGAGGCACCGTTAGGCAGGGAAAGAAGGGAAAAGTAAGTTAGGAAAAAAAAAAAAAAAAAAAAAAACTTATCCAAACTTCCATCTATCCATCTAACCCTAACCCAGACCCCCCCCCTGCCACTTGCCCCCCCCCCCCCACCAGCCCCCCCACCCACACCAGCCCCCCCCCCCACCCCACCACTTAGCTGGTGTCCCCCAGTGGACTTTGAGCCTGAGATTCCGGATTTCGCTGGCAATCCTGGAATCCAGATTCCCACAGTGGGGTTTACTGAAATAGACTATTTTAGTTTTTTTTTCAGTAACCCACTGGTGAATTTGATGGTGGAGCAGACGAATCTGTACGCCCAACAGTTCGTCGCTCAAAACCCAGGCTCAGTTTTGGCTAGACCCGGTGGCTGGACGCCGGTCAGTGCAGCCGAAAAGAGGACATTTTGGGGCCTCGTGCTGCATATGGGTCTAGTCCAAAAACCCAGTGTCAGACAATACTGGAGTGGGGACGTCTTGTACCAGACCCCACTGTACAGTATGGTCATGACACGTCACCGGTTTGAGGCCATCCGGAAATGTCTGCATTATTCCGATAATGCAGCATGTCCACCCCGAGGTGATCCTGCCTATGACCGGCTGTATAAGATACGGCCGGTCATCGATCACTTTGGGGCCACATTTCAGCAGGCCTACGTACCTGGAAGGGAGGTCGCGGTTGATGAGTCGCTCATTGCGTTCAAGGGGAGACTCAGTTTCCGCCAATATATTCCCACAAAGCGGGCGAGGTATGGCGTGAAGCTATACAAAATTTGTGAGAGTACCTCAGGGTACACTTACAAATTTCGTGTGTACGAGGGGCGAGATTCCCGTATTCAACCCCCAGAATGTCCCCCCACTCTGGGTGTTAGCGGGAAACTCGTGTGGGACCTTATGTACCCACTGCTGGATAGTGGTTACCACTTGTACGTGGATAACTTTTATACCAGCATTCCCTTGTTCAGGTCCCTTGCCGCCAGATCCACGTTCGCTTGTGGGACCGTGCGGAAAAATCAGCGCGGCCTCCCTGCCTACCCCCTCCAGGTACCTATCCCCAGGGGTGAGACCCGTGCACTTACCAGTGGAAACCTGTTGCTGGTCAGGTATAAGGACAAGAGGGATGTCCTTATGCTGTCCACAATCCACGGTAACAGCACCACCCCAGTCCCTGTGCGAGGTACCGCGGCAACGGTCCTCAAGCCCGATTGTATCGTCGACTACAATCGGTATATGGGAGGAGTTGATCTCTCTGATCAAGTCCTCACGCCATATAACGCCATGCGCAAAACCCGGGCATGGTACAAAAAAGTTGCGGTCTACTTGGTGCAGGTTGCCATGTACAACTCTTTTGTACTATCCCGAAGCGCTGGCAGCACAGGGACATTCCTCCAATTCTATGAGGCAGTCCTCAAGGACCTGATCTTTTCGGACCGGGAAAGAGCAGGCCGGAGTACCTCGGGAACTGGAGGCGCCCGGATCGTCCCTGGCCAACACTTTCCAGGTGTGGTCCCCCATACTGGAAAGAAGGGACGAACCCAAAAAAAGTGCAGAGTGTGTCACAAGAGGGGGATACGGAAGGACACCACAACTCAGTGTGACACGTGCCCCGATCATCCGGGCCTCTGCATTATCAATTGCTTCAGGGAGTATCACACTTCCATGGAGTACTAAATTTTTATAATCCCCAACAGTTCACTAGAGAACATAAAACACTATGGCTCTCAGACTTTGGAGACACGAAAACTATTTTTCTTTCCCCAAAAAATATTAGTTTTAGTGCAGGCATCCTCAAACTGCGGCCCTCCAGATGTTGTAAAACTATAACTCCCAGCATGCCCAGACAACCTACAGCCATCATCAGGGCATAGTGGGAATTGTAGTTTTACAACATCTGGAGGGCCGCAGTTTTAGGATGCCTGCTTAGTGTGTCCAAAGTCTGAGAGCCATACATATTGGGCATCGTCGCGTGCGTAAAAGTCGTCGCTATAAAAATAACTTTTGACCAAACGCCTCGGATGAACGGTGTTAAAAATATAAAATAAAAACTGTGCCAAAACACCTATTTTTGGGCAAAATTTCAATTTAAATCCATTTTGCCGGTAATAAAGCAAGGGTTAACAGCCAAACAAAACTCAATATTTATGGCCCTGATTCTGTAGTTTGCAGAAACACCCCATATGTGGTCGTAAATGGCTATATAGCCGCACGGCAGGGCATAGAACGAAGGGAACGCCATACGGTTTCTGGAAGGCAGATTTTGATGGACAGTTTTTTTTTTGACACCATGTCCCATTAGAAGCCCCCCCTGATGTAGCCTAGACTAGAAACTCCAAAAAAGTGACCCCATCTAAGAAACTACACCCCTCAAGGTATTCAAAAGTTACTTTACAAACTATGTTAACCCTTTAGGTGTTCCACAAAACTAAATAGCGAATGTAGAAACAATTTTAGAATTTAATTTTTTTGTTACATTGCCTCAAAAAAGAGTAATATAGAGCAACCAAAAATCATATTTACCCCTAAAATAGTCCCAAAACAACAACCACCTTATCCCGTAGTTTCCTAGATGGGGTCACTTTTATGGAGTTTCTACTCTAGGGGTGCATCAGGGGGCTTGAAAGGGTACATGGTGTAAATAAACCAGTCCAGCAAAATCTGCCTTCCAAAAACCATATGGCGTTCCCCTTCTTCTATGTCCTGCCGTTTAGCCAAATAGTAGTTTACCACCACATATGGGGTGTTTCTGCAAACTACAGAATCAGGGCAACCCATTTTGAGTGTTGTTTGGCAGTTAACCCTTCTTTTACTCCTGGAAAAAATTGATTATATTGGAAAATTTTCCAAAAAATAGAAATTTCTAAATTGTTTCTCCATCTGCCATTAACTCTTGTGGAACACCTAAAGGGTTAACAAAGTTTGTAAACCCAGTTTTGAATACCTTGAGGGGTGTACTTTCTTAGATGGAGTCACTTTTCTGAAATTTCTATTCTAGGGGTGCAACAGGGGGCTTCAAATGGGACATGGTATAAACAAAACCAGTCCTGCAAAATCTGCCTTCCAAAACCCATATGGTGTTCCCCTCCTTCTATGTGCTACCGTTCGGCCAAATAGTAGTTTACGACCACATATGGGGTGTTTCTGCAAACTACAGAATCAGGGCAACCCATTTTGAGTGGTGTTTGGCAGTTAACCCTTGTTTTACTCCTGGAAAAAATTGATTATATTGGAAAATTTTCCAAAAAATAGAAATTTCAAAATTGTTTCTCCATCTGCCATTAACTCTTGTGGAACACCTAAAGGGTTAACAAAGTTTGTAAACCCAGTTTTGAATACCTTGAGGGGTGTACTTTCTTAGATGGAGTCACTTTTCTGAAATTTCTATTCTTGGGGTGCAACAGAGGGCTTCAAATGGGACATGGTATAAACAAAACCAGTCCTGCAAAATCTGCCTTCCAAAACCCATATGGTGTTCCCCTCCTTCTATGTGCTACCGTTCGGCCAAACAGTAGTTTACGACCACATATGGGGTGTTTCTGCAAACTACAGAATCAGGGCAACCCATTTTGAGTGTTGTTTGGCAGTTAACCCTTGTTTTACTCCTGGAAAAAATTGATTATATTGGAAAATTTTCCAAAAAATAGAAATTTTAAAATTGTTTCTCTATCTGCCATTAACTCTTGTGGAAGACCTAAAGGGTTAATAAAGTTTGAAAAAACAGTTTTGAATACCTTGAGGGGTGTAGTTTCTAGAATGGGGTCATTTTTGGGAGGTTTCTATTATCTAAGCCTCACAATATGACTTCAAACCTGAACTGGTCCATAAAAAGTGGGATTTTGAAGATTTCTCAAAAATTTCAAAATTTGCTTCTAAACTTCTAAGCCTTGTAACATCCCCAAAAAATAAAATATCATTCCCAAAATGCTACAAACATGAAGTAGACATATGGGGAATGTAAAGTCATCACAATTTTTGGGGGTATTACTATGTATTACAGAAGTAGAGAAACTGAAACTTTGAAATTTGCTAATTTTTCTAAATTTTTGGTAAAAAATGTATTTTTTTATGCAAAAAAAATAACTTTTTTGACCCAATTTTAGCAGTGTCATGAAGTACAATATGTGACGAAAAAACAATCTCAGAACGGCCTGGGTAAGTCAAAGCGTTTTAAAGTTATGAGCACTTAAAGTGACACTGGTCAGATTTGCAAAAAATGGCCCGGTCCTTAAGGTGAAAATGAGCCCGGTCCTTAAGGGGTTAAAGATTGGAGGATGTTACTGCAGTGGATGGAGAGATATGGAAAAGAACGGACAACAGATACACTGTATTGAATAAATTAATTACATGCCAAAAAAATCCGATCCAGGTGATGATTTAAAAAATGTAAAACATGGCTTGTGGGACAACAACAAAAAATAAATAAATAAATCATCACCTAGGCAAAATGGACGCGTCCCTTGTAAAATGACAGCTCACATTTGTAGGGTATGTTATACATTTGCAGCTATAGTGAATCTTCTGGCTGCTGGAGGCCCTGCTCCTTTGCCCCATCCACTTTTGTTTTCTTCTGAGCATTGTGTAAAGTTGTGACTTCTTGACACCATTGAATTCTGATTGGTTGCCATGTGAAGCGTGGAAACGAGGAGCAATAGCAAACAATCTGAATGTGTGAATTTCTGAGAAACAAAAACATTTTCTTCTTATCTCCAAATCTCCAGGTTGCAGAAGAAACACAGCGATAGTTAATGAATTTACCACAGTTGAATAGATCGCAGTCTCTCTTTCGTTGTTCATTTCCGAAATTATAAAAAAAAAAAAAAAAACATTCTGTCTGCATTTATATATACAGCAGGTAATATCAGAAACAGCAGAAAAAACGTTATAATCTAATGATACAAATCGCCCTCTCAGTTGATGAACCATTGTTTGTGGCCTCAATGTAAAGACAAAAATGGCCGACTTCGACTTTCGATGTGTTTTGCACGCTTGATATAATAAAGGTCCTTAAACATGGGCAGACGAGGATCGGCCAATCATTCTTACAAACGCTCGTTCCTGATCATCGTCCCGTGTCGCCTGCGGTTTCTCGGTAGGACATCTGCTCGCGTACACAGGGCGTGCTGCCGACCAGACGTAAACTGTAGGTGAACGAACAATCACCTTGACGAGTCACAGCCAGGACAAAAGGAAAACATGTAAAAGGCCAAATCTGGAGCTCATCAGAAAGACAGATAGTACAGCATCAGATGAGGAAGGAAGAGTGGAGGAAGATATTCCCAGTGCACTCAGCATTTCCTGCCCTCCATCTACCACAGCGGAGATAATCTGGGCCGTAGACCCAGTGGTGGCGCCTACAACAAGAGATAACCAGTTACACTGGAAAAACTCCCAATTATCACCAAATACATCATTTTTTAATGTCTCCAAAGTCTACTTGAGCTTTAGTTGTTGTCACTACAACTCTCGGCAGGAAGTGAAAACCACATACTGTTATAAGCAGCTGGGAGTTGTAGTCTATAAGCAGCCAGTGAGCCCCAGGGTTCAGATCACAGATCTACAGCACTTGTTGTCCATAAAAATAGTACATGACAATTTCTTTCTAACAAACTTGGAAGCAGCCCTGCTCCTCACATGGATCCAGAGATCTCCCCACACATTGCTCAGCTAGAGTTATATCAAGCTGGCAGTTTAGGGATTTTCTGCTGCAGCATTCCCCCCTCACGAGGGTGGGGGGGGGGGTGTCCTCTCCATTGCAGTTCCCCCCTATCACGGGGGGGGGGGGTCCTTTCTGCTGCAGCCCTCTCACAGCTCAGGGGGCATGTCCTTTCTATGTAGTTCCCTCCCTATCACGGGGTTAGGGAAGGGGGTCCTTTGTGCTGCAGCTCTCTCGCAGCTCAGGGTGTGTGTCCTTTTTATTGCAGTTCCCTCCCTATCACAGGGGAGGTGGGGTGTCCTCCTATTGCAGTTCCCTCCCTATCACGGGGGGGGGGGGTCTTTTGTGCTGCAGCAGTTTCCTTTTCACAGCTCAGGGGGTGTGTCTTTTCTATTGCAGTTCCCTCCCCATCACGGGGGGGGGGGGGGGTCCTTTCTGCTGCAGCCCTCTCACAGCTCAGGGGGCGTGTCCTTTCTATGTAGTTCCCTCCCTATTACGGGGTTAGGGAAGGGGGGTCCTTTGTGCTGCAGCTCTCTCGCAGCTCAGGGTGTGTGTCCTTTTTATTGCAGTTCCCTCCCTATCACGGGGGGGGGTCCTTTGTGCTGCAACTATTTCCTTTTCACAGCTCAGGGGTGTGTGCTCTCTTTTGGAGCTCTCTCTCCATGCTCAGGCATTGTGTCTTTACTGCTGCATGTATAGCCCTACCACAGTACAGGGGGCATGTCCTTTCTGCTGCAGCTAACTCCCGGTAACTGTAGATATGTAGAATGTGCATCCACCTTCACCTACTGAGATGGAATAAGGAAAAGAGCAAGCAGCAGGTGGCGCTATACATTTTATTGGATATTTCAGCGGCTACATAACATTTTAATAAGGCACACTTGTGTTGTTCGATTCCAGCAGTCTGTATGTAAAGGGATACCATTTGTAGACGGATCCGGATCCATCTCACAAATGCATTGCAATACCGCATCCATCTCTCCGGTTGTCATCCGGAAAAACTGATCCAGTATTTCTCTTTTTCACATTTTTAAAGGTCTGCGCATGCGGTTTTTGCAGAACACTTGGGGCCGGATCCGGCATTAACTCATTTCACTAGAAAATAATGCCGGACCCGCATGCTGCAGTATTTTCTCCATCCAAAAACTGTACAGTGACTGAACTGAAGACGTCCTGATGCATTCCGATCGGATCGCTCTCCATTCAGAATCCATAGGGATAAGCCTGATCAGTTCTTTCCAGTACTGAGCCCCTAGGACCGAACTGAGCGCCGGAAAAGTTTAACGCAAGTGTGAAAGTGCCCTTACATGCAATTACAACAGTCTTCAGCTTCAGGTTTGAAAAGCGTAGAATTTTTTTGCAGGACAAGAAAAGACCCATCTGATTTAAAGAACATTTAAACCCTAAAAATAAATTGTTCAGAGATTTGCGTCAAAGACTGACCCTGAGGAGTCCGTAGATTACTGAACTCTTAGGAATGAAGGGGCAACAAGTCTCGCCCTCGCCCCCCCCCCCCCAAATAAAGTGACTGGATATAAGCAGATAACGGCCGGTCCTCGCCCTCCGTAGGCCATGACCCTGAATTCATCTTCACATTAGACTGAGGAGAGCCAGGATCCAGCAGATGCTTCCTATCAAACCCCTGGGAGCTTAAAACTCCACTTCTTGTAAAACAAGGGCCTGATGCTCATCAATCACTTTACAATTTAGGCTACTTTCACACTCGCGTTTGGTGCGGATCCGTCATGGATGGATCCGTTTGGATAATACAACCGTCTGGATTGGTTCAGAACGGATACATTTGTATTATCTGTAACATAGCCAAGACGGATCCGTCCCCATTGACTTACATTGTGTGTCAGGACGGATTCGTTTGGCTCAGTTTCATCAGACGGACACCAAAACGCTGCAGGCGGCCTCCAGAGCGGAATGGAGACGGAACGGATGCTGAACTTTCTCCATTTATAGACAATGTGTCTTACCGTGGACGGATGAACAGCAAGGCTTTTGGAGATACTTTTATAACTCTTTCTAGCTTTATGCAAGTCAACAATTCGTAGGTCTTCTGAGAGCTCTTTTGTGCGAGGCATCATTCACATCAGGCAATGCTTCTTGTGAAAAGCAAACCCAGAACTGGTGTGTGTTTTATAGGGCAGCTGTAACCAACACCTCCAATCTCATCTCATTGACTGGACTCCAGTTGGCCGACACCTCACTCCAATTAGCTCTTGGAGATGTCATTAGTCTAGGGGTTCACATACTTTTCCACCTGCACTGTGAATATTTACATGTGTGTTCAATAACAACACGGTAACATTTCATTCTTTGTGTGTTATTAGGTTAAGCAACTGTGATTGTCTATTGTTGGGACTTAGATGAAGATCAGATCACATTTTATGACCAATTTGTGCAGAATCCTAATCCATATCATTCCAAAGGGTTCACATACTTTTTCTTGCAACTGTATATATACACACACCCTATAGTACATGTACACAGTATATACACACCCTATAGTACATGTACACAGTATACACACACACACACACCCTATAGTACATGTACACAGTATACACACACACACCCTATAGTACATGTACACAGTATACACACACACACCCTATAGTACATGTACACAGTATACACACACACACCCTATAGTACATGTACACAGTATACACACACACACCCTATAGTACATGTACACAGTATACACACACACACCCTATAGTACATGTACACAGTATACACACACACACCCTATAGTACATGTACACAGTATACACACACACCCTATAGTACATGTACACAGTATACACACACACCCTATAGTACATGTACACAGTATATACACACACCCTATAGTACATGTACACAGTATATACACACACCCTATAGTACATGTACACAGTATATACACCAAACCCTATAGTACATGTACACAGTATATACACACACCCTATAGTACATGTACACAGTATATACACACACCCTATAGTACATGTACACAGTATATACACACACCCTATAGTACATGTACACAGTATATACACACACCCTATAGTACATGTACACAGTATATACACACACCCTATAGTACATGTACACAGTATACACACACACACACACCCTATAGTACATGTACACAGTATATACACACCCTATAGTACATGTACACAGTATACACACACACCCTATAGTACATGTACACAGTATACACCACACACACACACACACCCTATAGTACATGTACACAGTATACACACACACCACCCTATAGTACATGTACACAGTATATACAACCACCCTATAGTACATGTACACAGTATATACACCCACCCTATAGTACATGTACACAGTATATACACCCACCCTATAGTACATGTACACAGTATATACACCCACCCTATAGTACATGTACACAGTATATACACCCACCCTATAGTACATGTACACAGTATATACACCCACCCTATAGTACATGTACACAGTATATACACCCACCCTATAGTACATGTACACAGTATATACACACACCCTATAGTACATGTACACAGTATATACACACACCCTATAGTACATGTACACAGTATATACACACACCCTATAGTACATGTACACAGTATATACACACACCCTATAGTACATGTACACAGTATATACACACACCCTATAGTACATGTACACAGTATATACACACACCCTATAGTACATGTACACAGTATATACACACACCCTATAGTACATGTACACAGTATATACACACACCCTATAGTACATGTACACAGTATATACACACACCCTATAGTACATGTACACAGTATATACACACACCCTATAGTACATGTACACAGTATATACACACACCCTATAGTACATGTACACAGTATATACACACACCCTATAGTACATGTACACAGTATATACACACACCCTATAGTACATGTACACAGTATATACACACACCCTATAGTACATGTACACAGTATATACACACACCCTATAGTACATGTACACAGTATATACACACACCCTATAGTACATGTACACAGTATATACACACACCCTATAGTACATGTACACAGTATATACACACACCCTATAGTACATGTACACAGTATATACACACCTAGTACATGTACACAGTATATACACACCCTATAGTACATGTACACAGTATATACACACACCCTATAGTACATGTACACAGTATACACACACACACACCCTATAGTACATGTACACAGTATATACACACACACACCCTATAGTACATGTACACAGTATATACACACACCCTATAGTACATGTACACAGTATATACACACACCCTATAGTACATGTACACAGTATATACACACACCCTATAGTACATGTACACAGTATATACACACACCCTATAGTACATGTACACAGTATATACACACACCCTATAGTACATGTACACAGTATATACACACACCCTATAGTACATGTACACAGTATATACACACACCCTATAGTACATGTACACAGTATATACACACACCCTATAGTACATGTACACAGTATATACACACACCCTATAGTACATGTACACAGTATATACACACACCCTATAGTACATGTACACAGTATATACACACACCCTATAGTACATGTACACAGTATATACACACACCCTATAGTACATGTACACAGTATATACACACACCCTATAGTACATGTACACAGTATATACACACACCCTATAGTACATGTACACAGTATATACACACACCCTATAGTACATGTACACAGTATACACACACACACCCTATAGTACATGTACACAGTATACACACACACACCCTATAGTACATGTACACAGTATACACAACACACACTATAGTACATGTACACAGTATACACACACACACCCTATAGTACATGTACACAGTATACACACACACACACCCTATAGTACATGTACACAGTATACACACACACACACCCTATAGTACATGTGACACAGTATATACACACACCCTATAGTACATGTACACAGTATATACACACACCCCTATAGTACATGTACACAGTATACACACACCCTATAGTACATGTACACAGTATATACACACACCCTATAGTACATGTACACAGTATATACACACACCCTATAGTACATGTACACAGTATATACACACCCTATAGTACATGTACACAGTATATACACACACTCTATAGTACATTTACACAGTATATACACACACCCTATAGTACATGTACACAGTATATACACACACACTATAGTACATGTACACAGTATATACACACCCTATAGTACAGTACACAGTATATACACACCCTATAGTACATGTACACACTACACCACACCCTATAGTACATGTACACAGTTATATACACACCCTATAGTACATGTACACAGTTCTATACCACACACCCTATAGTACATGTACACAGTAGATACACACACCCTATAGTACATGTACCCAGTCTATACACACACCCTATAGTACATGTCCACATGTTATCACACACCAACCCTCATATGTAGCATGTACATCAGTATATACACACACCCTATATACATGTACACAGTATCTACACACACCCCTATAGTAACATGTACACGTATATACACACAACCCACACCCCATATTAGTACATGTACCACAGTATACACACACACACACACCCTATAGTACATTTACACAGTTATCTACCACACCCTTAGTAAATGTACCACAGTATACACACACACCCTATAGTCATGGAACTATTATATTACACACACACACACCACACCCCTAGTAGTATATGTACACGTTATACACACACACACACCCCCTATAGTACATGTACACCAGTATATACACACACACCCTATAGTACATGTACACATATATACACACACACACACACACACACACCCTATAGTACATGTACACAGTATATACACACCCTATAGTACATGTACACAGTATACACACACACACACCCTATAGTACATGTACACAGTATATACACACACACCCTATAGTACATGTACACAGTATATACACACACACACACACACACACACACACACACCCTATAGTACATGTACACAGTATAAACACACACACCCTATAGTACATGTACACAGTATATATACACACACACACACTATAGTACATGTACACAGCACACACGCTGAGCGATGGTAATGCCATCCTTTCTAACCAATACTCGTCAGCCCCACTGCTTAGGAAACGTGATCCGGTCACTATAGAGGCAGTTACTGATAATTGGCCCAGAATTCCCTGGTGAGACAATAAAAAAAACAAATTTTCATTATAGAATGTAAGCTCTAGTGGCCGCATCCCTAACCTGTGCACCAAATATACTCAGACAACAAAAAATCCCACACAAACGAGAAGAAGCTGGAACGATAAATGGAGGTGATTACAATATTAGTAGAAAGGAGAAGTGTATGGGGGAAAAGGAGGCTCTAGGACCCTGACGGGCACCTCCAGCCCGGATACTAGGCGAGATGCCGCCTCCAGCCCGGATACTAGGCGGGATGCCGCCTCCAGCCCGGATACTAGGCGGGATGCCGCCTCCAGCCCGGATACTAGGCGGGATGCCGCCTCCAGCCCGGATACTAGGCGGGATGCCGCCTCCAGCCCGGATACTAGGCGGGATGCCGCCTCCAGCCCGGATACTAGGCGGGATGCCGCCTCCAGCCCGGATACTAGGCGGGATGCCGCCTCCAGCCCGGATACTAGGCGGGATGCCGCCTCCAGCCCGGATACTAGGCGGGATGCCGCCTCCAGCCCGGATACTAGGCGGGATGCCGCCTCCAGCCCGGATACTAGGCGGGATACCGCCTCCAGCCCGGATACTAGGCGGGATACCGCCTCCAGCCCGGATACTAGGCGGGATACCGCCTCCAGCCCGGATACTAGGCGGGATACCGCCTCCAGCCCGGATACAAGGCGTTGTAATCTGGAGGAGACGTTCCTGGGAAACTCTGTATGAGGGGGTCCATTATCCTGCAGAAAAATGCCAGTTGGAAGCCCTGCCATGACACGGACATTTCCATCTGGGTTACTTTTTGACCACGAGTGCATATATTCTCTATGACACATTATTTAGGGACGGTATATGCCAGAGCCTTGGTGTTCTGTGAATCTCCGTGTCATGCAGCTCCCTGTCAGGCCCTCCATCAAGCATAATGTATGACAGGACTGTTCCTTTCAGGGAATATTCACAAATGGCAGATCTGCTGCAGAAATTATTGCGACTGTATTCATCTGAACAGGATCTGCAAGAAATCTGGTCTATGTGAATATAACGCTAGCTTCAGACGTGTGGAAGAATTTTGAAAGTGAATCTGTGGCAAAAATCTGCATGCAACCAATGTAAACTATCAGCGGTTTGCTGTGGATCTGCAGCCGATTTATACTTTGTGGAAATCTGCAGAAGGAGCCCGCGACAGATTAGAACGTTTGCAGCACGCTTGGTTTTCATGTAGACTTTTTCCACCTCATATGAATGGGGTTTTCAAACCCAGCCCATCTGGACCTATTCACTTCAATGGGGCTGTTCAGATGAGCGATGATTTTCAGGCATCACTTGTGCATTGTGTGAAAATCACAGCACGTTATATATTCTGCGTTTTGCACGCAACGCAGGCCCCATAGAAATGAATCAAGCAAGTGCGGATGCAATGCGATTTTCACGCATGGTTGCTAAGGAGACGAGGGATGAGTTACCCGGGACCCCATTTACTTTATTATTTTCCATTATAACATGGCTATAATGGAAAATAATAGCATTCTTTAATTCAGAATGCTAAGTAAAAGGTCCATTGTGGGGTTAAAAAATAAATAAATAAATGTAACTCGCCTCATCCGCTTGATCGCGCAGCCGGGCTCGTCTTCTTTCTTCTTCTTCTTCTTCTTGCAGGACCTGGCTGGAAAAGGACCTTCGGTGACGTCACCACGCGGTGAGCGCGATTATGTCAAAGGTCCTTTGGCAGGTCCTGAAAGAAGACTATGTCGGCTGCGCGAACAACAGGATGAGGGGAGTTACATATTTTTTTATTCTTTTAACCCCTAAAGCCACATTTTAGTAAGCATTCTCTATTAAGAATGCTATTATTTTCCTTTATAACCATGTTATAAAGGGAAAATAATAAAATCTACACAACACTGAACCCAAACCCGAACTTCTGTGAAGAAGTCTGGGTACCAGTCAGTTTTTTATCACGCGCGTGCAAAATGCATTGCACCCACGCAATAAAAAGTCAACATTGAAACGCAATCGCAGTCAAAACTGACTGCAATTGCGTACCTACGCGCACAATTTCACCTGGTGGCAGACACAACGCATCCAGGCCTAATTCGGACACGCTCGTCTGCAAGGGGCCTTAGGCTTCACGCACATGACCATAGTTTTGGTCTTCAGTTATTCCACATTTTTTGTGGACCTATTCATTTCATTGCGGCTACAAAGGATGCGGAGAGTACAGTGTGCTGTGTGTCTGTATGCAATCTGCTAAAATATAGGGATCAGACACAGGCCAAAAATACAGTCATGTGCGGTAGGACAGATTTTTACCTCCTACTTTTAGCAGAGTAATTATGGATAGTACACAACACAGAAAAGGATGAGTGTCTTATTAATACTTTAGATCGTTCCCATCCCACTGTCAGTAACACAAACCATGCTGCACAACTGTCTCTTGTCCCGTTATGGGTACAGCTGTGAGAAGTATTAGGTCAGGATGGGTTTGGAAATGTAAACAAATACGTTCCCATTCAATGACATGATGCAGAGATCTTGAACAAACAAGTTGAGAAATTGAAACACAAAGGAGGGAATTTACCAAGAATTCTGAATAGGGCTC
Organism: Bufo gargarizans; assembly: GCF_014858855.1. Taxonomy (NCBI): domain Eukaryota; kingdom Metazoa; phylum Chordata; class Amphibia; order Anura; family Bufonidae; genus Bufo; species Bufo gargarizans. Next base: position 132,704,213 of record NC_058089.1, on the reverse strand, counting down.
TGGGACTCTTAGGCTCAGTCCACACACAAGTTATTCATCAGTTATTTTGAGCCAACACAGATCAGGTATAATGGGAAGCTTTGTACCTGTTCGGTGGTTTGACCTGCACCTGGTTTTGGCTAAATAACAGACATGTGAGCTAGGCCTAAGGCTACTTTCACACCTGCGTTAGGTGCGGATCCGTCTTGTATCTGCACAGACGGATCCGCACCTATAATGCAAACACTTGTATCTGTTCAGAACGGATCCGTTTGCATTACCATGAACAAACCATGATAATGCAAACGGATCCGTTTTGACTTACACTGAAAGTCAATGGGGGACAGATCCGTTTTCAATTGCACCATATTGTGTCAGTGAAAACGGATCCGTCCCCATTGACTTACATTGTAAGTCAGGACAGATCCGTTTGGCTCCGCATCGTCAGGCGGACATCAAAAACCTGCTTGCAGCGTTTTAGTGTCTGCGTCCAGAGCGGAATGGAGGCTGAACGGAGGCAAACTGATGTATTCTGAACGGATCCTTATCCATTCAGAATGCATTGGGGCTAAACTGATCCGTTTTGGGCCGCTTGTGAGAGCCCTGAAACGGATCTCACAGGCGGACCCAGAAACACCAGTGTGAAAGCCTTACTTGCTTAAAATGTGTACAACATTTAGCATTCTTGCACCCCTCGCTCTCATTTTCAGAGGTGGACATGGTCAGCCTGCTGAGCAGATACAGAGCCCTATAGACTGCAGCTTAAAAATGCTGACCGACTAAACAAGGAGGCCCTCTTCCGTATAAGGCCCGCTGCGTCTCGGACGCCCGTGTGGTACTCAACCGCAGCGCAGCCGCAACATGACCATGCCATGTGGTCATAACTTTATGCTGGATTTATCAAAACTGTTTTCCTCCAGTAAAGGAGTAGTATATAGGGTGGCGCAACATCTCAAGACCAAAGTGTTAAAGACCAACAGATGGACCAAAGTTGTCATACATTGTGACACTTGATGAATTTGGCACCAATTACAGAAACGCAGACGCCTGCAGAATGACTTCAAAAAGGACCCTCATGATAAATCTGACCAGGAGTACATTAGAAAGTTGCAGAACTTTTTGTTCTGACCAGATTAAGCTTTTTACATTACTCCGAACCCCCTCCTCCCCCTGAAAGGGGGTTTATCATCCACAAGAGCTGCCTATAGCCATATCCTCAGATTTATTTCCTTGCCGGGGCCACAAGCCTGGTAATAGCCACGTCTCCCCGACTTCCTTCGCCTTATCTCCCAAGAGATCTGGTTACTGGCTCATAAAGTGAGAGCTCTAGGTTTAGTTGTTATCTGCAGAGAGACCACGACTGGGACATAATCTCCAGCAGACACGCAGGCCGCCTGGCACAAGGGTGTGAGTTATGAGGCTTTCCTCTCCTGCAGAATAAACATGGCATTACTGCGGCTATAAAAGATCACTTCCACCTTAACGCCACTTAAAACAAACAGGCTGCTGCAACTTTCTTTTATGTCCTCTGCACGGCTGCAGAATTAATGGTCTTACAAGAGCAATGGCCGGGCTTATCCTGATCGGAGCCTGTAGCAATGTGTACAGATCCATAACCATTAGCTCTACGTCTGCCTTCATGCCATGGTGTGCAAGCACCGGATCCCGAAGAACACGGACAGATCTCCTCGATGGGTCGCCTCTTCACTACTGCTCCCTGGTCTCCGATAGGAATTATCCGATGCAATGGCGCTGCTGGGAAATTAAAGACTTGCTGCTGGAATCCCCCACAGTTTACACGTCTTCACAGGAGGGCTCAGCAGTAGGAAACCCTGCAATCTGATGACCATAGGGTATTATCAGCAGTGAATAATTCCTTTAGAGAAGTTGTGATTGCAGCATTTCCAGAGATATCTTCCAAGAAAGGGTCGGAACAATTTACCACGTCGTAGTATATTTCAGGGTATGGCCCTTTAAGACGGACAGTGAAAAATAGAGTTATCCTAGACAGATTGGGGCAAATATACGTCACTTGTCACCAACTGCTTGGAAAATGTTGCCGGTCATTAAAATCGTCTGGTACATATAAGACATAAGGGTACATAGCTTAGATGGCGGTCGTCTATACACCGATTCGTCTGGCAGCCATTTCTCTGAACTCCTTCCACCCCCCAATACACATGGACGCGGAGGCCTGCTAAGTGTGCATGTGGGGTATGAACCGCTCCCAGGTAACTGCCCGAGGACAAATGGTCAGCACGATCCTTCTTTCCTCAGACATCTGCCATACATAGTTGGTGCACCCCACCAAAAGCGGGGAATCCGTACAAAGTGTATGGCCTCTGTGGAGTACAGTCACAGGGGGTGGAATTTCCACTGCAGATTTTGCTGCATTGTAAAGGGTGAAATCTGGATCATAAAATGTCATGCTGCAGATTAACAACCGATTCATTTATTATTATAAAAAAAATTTCAGCATGTCAAGATTTTTTAAAATGTCCTCCACATTGCTGGTACATACTGTAAAACCCTGGAAATTTGCCGCAAGCAAATCTGCAAAGTTTTTGCTGTGTGTGGACATACCGCAAGTCTGCAGCAAAACCAGGAGTGGATTCAAAAGGAACGTGAAATACAGAAGGAAGGGCAGAGCATGCAAGTGTGAAGGGAACAGGGGAGGAAGCCACTGCCAGTCACAAGAGGATTGGGCATGTTGGACCCTTCTCTCCCATTGAGGGAGAGTCGGGAGGCCCCCAAACACATGCTGGTGGCCAGCTCATGAATGTCACCATACTCCCCTTCACATGAGTAAACCTTACCAAAAATGTAACCCATAGGTCGCACTTACTGAAGCATCGGCCCTTGTAGGACCTGTGGCCATCTGATCTGCTGGACAACCAATATATAATACTACCATGTGAACGTTTATAAGCCCATGAGCTGCTGGGAAAGGGGTGGGGGGTGCATCGGGACGCGCTGCATAAAACACGTATTGTTCTCAAAAGTTATCCGTTCAGAGAAAGTTATAAAAGGGAAGCTCTTAGCGGCGATGATCTCAGCTCCTCCAGGCGATCTCCGCCATCCTCTGCACACCTGACGGTAATTAACTGATGTCAATGAACCTTCAGTTCTTCAACACCTCGGGGAGGTAACGTCTCTACAAGGGCCAAAGACCCCCAAGGAATGGGACAAAATCCCTGATAAAAAGCGCTCACTGCTCTACTGATCTCCTGGGCCTTGAAGGGGCATCACGACCTGTTGTCACCCACCTGATCCCTGGACAGAGGCTATTTATACAGCAATAATAGGGTGTGTCACTGTAGAATTAAGACTCCTCGCCCAAGAAAAAAAATGGGCAACAACCCTGTGGGAGCCAGAGGCGGGGTCCGACACCCCATAATCAGCGCCGATATCAGGTACTGCAGTCATTTCTGTACATATTTTGGGGGCTCATTTTATTTGCACTTTCTTACAGGTCAGGTTTAGTAGAAGTTATTACAAGGCATCTACAGCTTCACTCGGCCCATGGCTGGCAGCAATGAGAAATGTACAATGCCATCTGATATAGTGGAGCAGGATGGCCTCCCCAATGCCTCGGCTCGTACCCCCCACTTTGGAGGAGTCCAGGCAGCCCCTTGAGATGGATTGCATTGTGCATCTGCTGCACGGCTGATAGCATGGCTGGCCTTGTCCTACGCTGAGCACTGCCTCTAATTAGTAACCCTTTTCTACCCAGATAAGATAAACTCCTGCTGACCTTTTCTATCAGTTGCTATGGAGACTCCGCTGCCCTCTTGTCATTAATAATTTTAGAGATTAAAATAGTAAATGGCAGATGGGGAAAAAAAAAAAAAATGGGGGGGGGGGGGTAACGACGCACCTTTCTGCTTCAGAAGGACACGTGATGGAGAGATGGATGTCCCAGCCGAGGCAGGTGGTGGCGTTCACACGTGTGGAGGGGACAGACGTGTGCAACGGGTCAGAAAGTGTCTTTTAAATCTACGTAAGAGATTAAGAATTACAGTCAAAAATAATCCCATGACGGATTAGATGAAAAAGTATCGGGCAGCCGGGCGAGTGTTCAAGGGCCGTAGCCCTGCCGCAGACATCGTCATACTTTATTATTGTGATCTACTGGAGGATAACCCCCATCATTATTGACCGGAGAGCTGTTCGGGTGCACCAGACTGGGAGCCACTTACAGGGGTTAGAGAAGCTGGACATACGGCGCGTGACGGTATTTGTGCCCACAGAAATGCATTAGCACCGAGCAAAACGGAATGACTCTTAAAGGCTTCCATTGTGCATTCCGTCCTAAAATTCCGTTATAACGGAACAGTATAAGGGAATTTCTAACGCTAATGCGAACCCGTCCTTATTATGAGCCATATCCAGTAGTGAAGCCCCCAGAGATCCGGTGTAATGGAAAGATCGGCTCCTGTTCTGCGTTTTTGACCAGCACCTGGTTTAGGCTCCCACTAACCGATGGAAATAACTGATGTGTGAACTAGGCCTTAGGGTGCTGAATTACCAGAAATATTGTCAACTTTCACAGGTGGCCATATGTGGTTCAGTATATTGGCATGATTTTCTGGCATGTTAAAGCGTTTCTTGTGAACCTGGAAAGTGGAAGAGTTGGTATTGGCTGTCAGGGCATGTTGGGAGTTGTGGTGCACAACACCTGGAGAGCCTCAGGTTACCAGGCTAGATGAGCTGGCAAAGGCCAAGGTCTTTCAACTTCAAATGGCATCATCACCCTAAAGGCTACTACACCATATGGCCGACCATGGCCTCTGCCAATCTGGAACACTAAGGGTACAGGCACACCAAGGTTTTTGGAGGCAGATCTGCCTGCAGCATTTTTTGCCAAAGTCAGAACTTGATTAAAAAAAGGAATTTGAAATATAAAGGAAGGATTTAGATTTCTTTTTCCAGGTGGATCCACTTCTGGCGAAAAATCCTGCGGGCAAATCTGCCTGAAAACCTCCTCCAAAGCTCCATGTTACTGTACCCTTGCTGGGACTGGTAAATCCTGCGCACACGCCACCCAACTGGCATCCTAGAGAAGTTTTATATGATTTAATTTAATGACCTGAATATCCACCACCACTCGTCCCCATCTCCCCAAATACCAAACCCATGAATGGACAGTAAAGAGAAAAAAAAAGAGAGGAGCATTCACTGCAAGACAGAGAAGAGACAGCGCAAAACAATAAGAAAAGAGACACGCTGACGGAGCAGGAAGATAATGTGGGGGGGGGGGGGAGATAAAGAAAAAGGAGGGAGACACCGAGGGGGGAAGATAGAGAGACAGAGGTAGGACGCAGAGAGAGGGAGCCTGAGAAAAAACAGCTCCAATGATATCTGGGAGATTGGTTTCAGACGAAAATGCTCTCCTTGCCAAGTCTCTATCCCATGTAACTGGCGTGGACTCACTCAACATTCATCACTGCCTGAACTCTGAAACTTTATCAGCTCCGCAGCATGGCGCCATCTCCAGGCCCGGCCATTCTCAGCTCTCTGATAGAGCAGATAAAAGTCTGATAGATTACAGCAGATTGTTACACTTCACGGCACACAATTACTAATACTAATAGTGAGCCCACGTCCTCCAGGGCAAGGCTGGGGGGTGAGGAAGAGCCGAGCGAGAGCAGGAAAAAGAAGAACCTCCAGCCGCTCCTCGCACAGCACTGACAGATTTATGGGGCAGAGGTGGCGAAGATAAAGCGCAAAACAGGAATTAAAATTACCTCGATAAAACAGTCGCCCGTTCATTAGCTACTGCTTGAAAAACAGGTGTCGCCGTGGTCTAACCACCTAAGCCCACAGTATTACCAAGATTTTATAGAAAACGTGGCCATCCTTGAAATAAAGTGGATTGTACAGTGACCATCTAATAGACTTTAGGTTTCAGTGGCTTATTTTCAAGATCTTTGCTTGCTATATTTGAATTTATATATTGTTTGCTTCTAGAGCCTGAAAACCTGTATAAAACTAAAAGGTCCCTTTAGGACGCCTTCACACACGTCCGATTTTGTGTCAGAAAATTCTGCGACTGAAAATCAGTTCCAGTCATTTGAACGAGGCGGCAGGCACAAGGATTTCTGCAAGCCTCATTAAGGTGAATAGGACGCATTTTCAGTAGCAGAATTTATCCCTTAGGCCCCATGCAGACGAGTGTATCCAGATTAGGTCCAGATGCACTGCGTCTGCAATCAGGGAAAATCATGCGAGTGCGTACGCAATTTCTGTCAGTTTTGACTGCGATTGCGCGGCTCAGTTTTTTGTAATGCGTTTTGCACACGCGTGAGAAAAAACTGATTATGGTACCCAGACCCGAACTTCTTCACTAAAGTCCGGGTTTGGGTTCTGTATTCTGTAGATTTTATTATTTTCCCTTATAAAATGGTTATAAAAGGGAAAATAATAGCATTCTTAATACAGAATTCTTAGTAAAATGTGACATGAGGGGTTAAAAAAAAAATATATATATATTAACTCACCCCATCGACTTGTTCGCGCAGCCGGCATCTTCTTCTTTCAGGACCTGCCAAAGGACCTTTGACGACGTTATCGCGCTCACCACGTGGTGACGTCAGCGCAGGTCCTGCTGAATGGAGATAGAAGGATCACGTGGTGACCGCGATTACGTCATTACGTCAGATCTTGAAAGAAGAAGAAAGAAGACGATGCCGTCTGCGCGAACAACTGGATGAGGCGAGTTTTTTTAACCCCTCATGCCACATTTTAGTAAGCATTCTGTATTAAGAATGCTATTATTTTCCTTTATAACCATGTTATTAGAGAAAATAATATAGTAAATTGACTTTACTCAATTTACTAACATCGTCTCCTTAGCAACCATGCATGAAAATCGCATTGCATCCGCACTTGCTTGCAATTTTCATGCATCCCTATTCATTTCTATGGGGCCTGCGTTGCATGAAAACACAATATAGAGCATGCAGCGATTTTCACGCGAAGCACAAGTGATGCGTGAAAATCACCGCTCATCTGCACAGCCCCATTGAAGTGAATTGAAGGGGCCACATATTACCCAATGAATGACAGCCCCTGCTGCCAGCTAGGGTTGTTTCGATACCAACATTTTGATTCGGTTTCGATACGCCGGCACCTGCCTCCTTAATTATCCTTGGTGGCACAGTGGCCAGGCACCTGCTATGCCGGCTGCTTGACTCTGGGGAGGCTGCCGTTCGCTGAGCTCACTTGCTCAGACGGTGCAGCAGTGTATTCCCTCCCCATTCCCGCCTCCTGCTTTAATTAATAGCTTCACTGGTGGCAGTGGTGCGGGCAGCTTCAGAGCCCACTTACTTCATTGGGCTCAGCGTGGCCGCATCATAGGAGGGACTCCCTCCCTCCTTCTCAACTATCTGCGCACGCACCGAGCGCCATGAGAGGAGGGTCTAGTTAGTATTGAAAAAAAGGAACATCCCGATACTGAATCGATACTGGCATAAAAGTATCGATTTGGTATCGAAAGTTCGATACCCAAAACAATCCTACTGCTAGCAAATAATGCTCCAGTATGGGGACGAGTGATGGCATTAGTGAGTGATCACTGCTCCCCATACTGTGGAGGAGATTGCTGCATGTAAATGTGTCTCCTCCACCGATGAGCAGGCGATTCTCAGGAAGGAACGCTTCCCTTCCGACAATTGTCTGCCATCTCTAGCAGTGTAAAGGGACCTTAAGCCAATCTTTAGACGGGATGAGTGCTGATCAACAAGAAACCCGTTGACTAGCGCTTGTTTGCATCAGCCTATAGACTGCTGATGCAAAATATATGGGGAAGTAACAATTGTTGCAACGATCATTCCTCCACCATTCAGTTCAATTGTTCATAATTATTGAATGATTTAATCGAGCATCTTGCATTCTGAATCAGTCAACAAACAGCATTTACTTCTTAGTCGGCTGATCGCTGGTGCAATTATACAGGTCCGTTATCTGGAATGAGTGTTCCTATGAAAATCAGACAGTGTAATGGGGGAGCGGGAATAACGTATTAGCCTACAGACCAGTCTATTTGGTTGACAAAGGGATTGCCTAGACAGGATAAAATTGTAACAAACCCTCAGATGTGGGACAGACTGGAGTTACAACTACAGTTTCTGATGCAGTACTTTCCCTTGTGCTTGGTCAGCCGACCATCTAATGTGCCATGCTCTCCCGATGGCAGATGTGGAGGGACCTCATGAACAGCCCAATCCTTCTGTTGTCGGGAAGAGGAGTCGGGCAGCAGCTCTCTCTCCTTTCCCAACACATTGGGCTGCGGCTGGTGTGCAGGTGTATGAGGGAGACGGATGCGGACAGCTGTCAGATCAGGTCCTGTGTGCATGGTCAGCCTTAGGGCCCTTTTACATGGGGCAATTATAGGGAAGGAACATTTGTTAGAGACTCCCTCCTGATAATTGGCCTATGTAAAGCTGCTGATGCTCGTTTTTCAGGCGATTAGATCTTTCGGCTGCTCCAACAATCCTCAATTGTCGGCAACACATCTCCTCGTGTAAAGTGGAATGTGCTGCCGACAAACACCGGAATGGTACGAGGGCGAGTGATTGCAGCACGTTCTCCGTTCATTGCTATAGCAGTTCTGACAATAAGCGTCATTTTGGGAACTCCTGTAGCAGTTGAACAGAGGTTGGCTTCATGCCTGCTCTGCGTTCACTTTGCGGGCACAGTTCTGGAGACAGGAGTGTGCCCCAAAAGGTGGGACCTACAACTATCGGACACTGATGGCATATCCTAGTGCTATGTCATCAACGTCTGAGATGAGTCAACCTCTTTAAAGGGGTTTTCCAGGATTACGCCCCATAGTGTTGAACCTAATGAAAGATTCATATTCACCAGCTCCCCACATGCCGTTCCTGCACCCTAGCTCCATTCCATGCCGTTCCTATTGGGGTGCAGATGGGTCTTTCATTAGTGCAAACACTAAGGGGCACACAATTGGCCTTCAGCATATTTACACAATGGGGCAGATTTACTACCATCAATGCCCCAGAGTTCTGGCGCGCCGGCTGTACAACACATTTATGAAGCGCCTGAAACACTTTCTTTGCCTTGCCTGACAAGAGGGTGTATCTTAGCGGAAAGGAGACCTGGTTTAAAGGTCTCACTTTAGTAAGAGTAATTCATCATGTTGACAGTGTTATTACAAGCCACTTACTAATGTATTGTGATTGTCCATATTGCCTCCTTCGCTGGCTGGATTCATTTTTCCATCACATTATACACTGCGCGTTTCCATGGTTACGACCCTGAAATCCATCACCGTTGGTCGTGCCTGCACACTATAGGAAATAGCGCCTCTAGCGGCCAATACTGTGGGAGCGCACATAGGCTGGTGCCTTTTCCTATAGTGTAGAAGGACGACCATTGCTGCTGGATTGTAGGGTGGTCGTAACCATGGAAACGAGCAGTGTATAATGATATGGAAAAATGAACCAAGCCAGCAAAGGAAGCAATATGGAGCATCACAATCCATTAGTAACTTCCTCTACCATGATAAATGCCATTTGCTGAGGTGAGAAGACTGACAACATTCTGGCAAAAAGTAAGCCGCCTACTAAATGGACTAGACAGCCATGGTGCGCCAGATTCATCATCCAGCATGGTACATTTGGCACATTTTTTGACTGCATAATCTAAACCTTAAGACAGTATTCGCTGCCCCATCACGGATGACAGTCACACCGCAAGTGAACAGGGACCAGGACAGCTGCTTGTCTTTTCCTACTGCCACCGAAATGAGACTCCAAAAAAACAAGGAGCCATGTAACTCAAATGGCACCGGATCAGAGTGGCGCGTCCTGGCGCTGGGCAGGTCCTAGTCTTACAGCCAATCCTCCCTCCGCAGGAACCTTTAAATTAAAACCTATAAAATGACCCCACTGCAGACGCGAGATTGTAGCACACGCTAAATACGTAGAAATGGAAGGCAGGATGTATGGAGGATTTTTATGTGGCAATTATTAACGCACACGAGCTGAGGAGAACAAAGAGCGGGGAGAGAAAGCAGCTGCATATTTCTTAATTTATTGTTAACATTTTATCATGGGCTCCATGAATTATCAGAGTGGCTATTCTCTGTTCCTGGCATTTTGGTGGAGCGAGATAAGGTAAAAACAACAGCAGTACTGGAAGAGTGAGAACAGGCAGATAGATAACATTGATAGAACTCCTACACCAAACAGCCCCCGTGCTTATCTCGGCTTTTTATCTTCCCTTCCCCTTCGATCCCCCCTCCCCTCGCGAGGAGCCCCATCAGGACTGGACCAAAGCCTTACAGCTGAACTTTACTCTGCTTCTGATACCGAGGTGCAAATAACATGGAATGATCGCCCTGTGATAAGTGGAAGATTAATTGTAATGCTGCGAGATAATAACAAGTTACCACACTTCCCCTGATTGTGTCCTGTGACTCTGGAAGACTTTAGCATGGACGGGGTTAATAAAGTGCCACATCACCAGCTGCATCTCCCAGGCTGCTCTGCTGATGGAAGACGATGGGGGTTAGGCTACATGCACACGACCGTATGTGTTTTGCGGTACGCAAATTGCGGATCCGCAAAAAAAACATGGGTGACATCCATATTTTTATTTATTTTTTGCATTGCCATTGTACCAATGCCTAAGGCCTCTTTCACACAGCATTTTTTTTTCTGTTTACGGGCCGTTTTTTGCCTTATTCCAATGGTTCTGTAAAAAAGAATGTACTCCATATGCATTCCGTTTCCGTATTTCCATTTTATTGAAGAATAGAACATGTTCAATTATTGCCCGCAAATCATGTTCCATGGCTCCATTCAAGTCGATGGGTCCTAAAAAATAAAAAAATAAAATGCATCCGTATGTCTTCCGTATCAGTTCCATTTTCGCGGAACCATCTATTGAAAACGTAATGCCCAGACCAATGTAATTACTGTATATGCCATACGGAAAAGCGGAAAGGAAAAATAGAACAGAAACGGAAACGCAATGGAAACAAAAAAAATGGAACAATGGATCAGTGAAAAACAGACCGCAAAACACAGAAAGAAGCCATATCGTTGTGTGAAAGAGACCTAAAACGGACAAGAATAGGACATGTTATTTTTTTGCGGGGCTACGGAACGGACATACGGATGCTGTCCACATTTTTTGTGGACCCATTGAAATGAATAGGGTCTGCATCCTATCCGCAAAAAATAAATAAAAAATAGAACGGACACGGAAACAAAATACGTTTGTGTGCATGAGGCCTTAGTCATACAGTAAACAGTTCTAGGCACCACCTCTTCTTGTCCATGTAAAGGGACTGTCCCACAACGCACATACATCACCTGTCCACGGCTGGGAACAGTGAAGGACCGCCACTCACTCCTTATTGTGCCGAAACGTGTCACAAATATGTGGCAACAAACAAGCATTTCAAAAGAGACCAGGAGCGAGTGCCGGTCCGTTACTATTCATACGGGGGCTCCTCAGACTGCAGTAGGGGGCGTCTGAGCGGCAGTCAACCATGCGCTTTATTGCTGGCTGCCCCCTACTAGCCAAATCAGCACCATGAAGGCCATATTGAGCGTTACAGAGTACTGCATCATGGACAGTGGTCGGCTCAATATGGAGGGGGGCCTTTCTACGTATAGAGTATAAATTCATGTATGAGTGCCCCCCATTAGTCACATCAGAATCAGCAAAGAATTGGCTGATGCAATGAAATAAAGATTCATCAAGGGGGGCATTTGCTTTAAGGGGGAACTCTGGAAACTTTCCGAAAGCCTTTATAGAGGCATAGCATTCTACACGAAGAGTATAAACTGCATTACGATCATGTTGGGGTGATCTATGACAAAGTGTAAAAAAATTGTATTATGATCGTGTCCGTTACAATATCCGGGTACAATAGAATTGCTTTATGATCATGTACAGTGGTTGTCCTCTGTTGGGGGCTGTAGTATCATGATTAGGTGCAATGGTTGGGCCATGCTGGGGGATGTAGTGTTCTACAGCATGTAGTGGTTTAGTTAGGGGCATAGTGTTCAGCGAGTCTAGTACAACAGGACGATGATGCTTAGTGGTCAGTGATCTTGTTTTAAGCACTTTCACTGTCCCCCCCCATTTCAGATCGGCGGGGATAAGGTTAAAAACAAGCTATTAAACCCATGTCGCGCTATCTCCATTACAGGCGGTTATTCTGGAAACAAGGTCAGGCGCTGAACTGCGTGCACTTGGCTCAGGTCAGAGTAAAGATGGCTTCCTGGCTAAAAGGTCCCCCCGCCTCTCACATAAACATCCACGTGTACAGATTTACATGTATTATTTACATGGAGACCGTTTGGCCCCGGTGCTGAGGTTAGGCAAGGCACAGATACGGCACAATGAATTATATTCATGGAGAGGGTAACATTAGCTCCTGAGAGATATTATCACGCCACACGGCGGAATTGCGTGGAACAGGATTTATCGAGCAGCGAGAGTCCTGAGAGCGCAGCCAATCTGCATCTGCGTTTAGCCTGTCTTACATGATAGAATATCAGTCATCTGCAGCCGGGCTCAGAGAGATCTACATCTTCAGGAGCCTGGAGACTACAAGACCCAGCAAGTTCTGCCACACTGTGGGGGTCGCAGTTCCCCAGGAATCCATAAGACATGACACAGATGACGGGAAAGACGACGTCATCTACCCTGAGGTTTAATCGACAAGAGTTTGTCGGGACTGGGTGAGAAGATTCCACAGCCCATGAACGGGCTCAGTAAAGGACCTGAAGGGATAGAGAACACAAAGTCTTTGTCCGTGGGGCTCATTTATCCAAGACCAGCTTTCTACACCGGTCTGTGACAGCCCCGAAGGAAGCGCGAAAACTGTGTTTTACAGGTGTCACAAAGTAACAATAAGGGGGCTTGTGTCTTTATTTACACCAAGAACTGCCCCCCTATAGTCAGCGACTGAGCCAAAACCAGGGGTGGCTCCTAATGACCTACCTCATGTCGGAGTAGCCCCCAGATGGTCATATCATGTCTCGTGAACGCATTCAATGTTTGAAAAGCTCTGGGCCAAACACACCCATAGGCCCCCGTTCCAAGAGGGCCCTTTTCACCTCCATTGGGTCACTATGTTGACATGGCTTTTGATTAACTGTATAGGAAAGTGCAGCAGAGTGTGTATTCTTACAGAGTAGGCCACCGTGCGGCATATTTTTTTATACTGTGCCCATGGTCGACGTATGACCCTGTTTAGCTATAGTCTGAGCCTTGTGATGTGAACAGAGAGACGCACCGGATGCTTCCGGCGGCATGTCCGGCACTACTACTGCACCCGCAGTGCTGCCTTCACACCTATGGCCAGATTAGATCACACAGGAGCAACCATCCCCATCTGGTCATCAAATAGCCGACTAAATCCACTCCTGATATATGTAAATCTAGTGACATTTATCTCTGCAATGCAGTTTTCCACGGATTATCAACTGAGCTCAGAAAAACGTGGCTTTCCCACATGAGGGGTAGCGTGACTGAGCAGAGCATTATTTCTGGTAAACGAGAAGGTTTTGAAATCTGTGCTAGGAGACGTCACAAGTTATTCTGGTGATTCAGTGTGAAGTGTCAGCACCATGGCCCCAGAGCTATCTGTCCGCTATTCCGAGTTATCCCAAGATAAGGCACATCGCTTTACGTGACCCTCAAGAAAATCAACATTTTGTTATCTATGTAAAGTAAATGAGGTCAGCAGTTTATTCAATTGAAATGGAATAAAGTCAGATTTTCTCTACAATTCTGGTGTAAAACCCCATTACATCATCTCCCTCTCGGGAATCTGATCGGGTTGGTCCATGGCATATAATGTTCACGACGTTTGACCCTAGAGGTCCCACACATTAAACCATTGTGTAGGGGATGATGTTGGGGCAGAAAAGCATTGGACGCAGTGAATTTCAACGCTCAGTCCTTGTGTCGTCCAGGACATAAGCCGTGGCTGGAGGAGCTCGGCCAACACCAACAATATTGACAGAGTGCAGGAGGGATAGTGGTGGGCTGATCAAGCTATTGAAGATGTATAGGACAACACAGAGGTTTTGGCTGTGACATCCATCACGTGACCAATGATTGACATGTGGCATTGAATGAATGGGGTCGCAGTATGACTCACAGGTTGCCGTGGCCATAGAACACCACGACACTGCTGGACCTTGCCCGCTGCACAGCAAAGGTTGTCACAGCCAAGGTGACCATGTAGTCCCAGCCTTTGTGCCTAAATACAGGTGGCCTTCAGCTACTTCAGAAATAGCACTTGTTTACTAGATCAATACATCGGCATTAGCTCCTGCAGAGGGCGAGCCATCGGCATTAGCTCCTGCAGAGGGCGAGCCATCGGCATTAGCTCCTGCAGAGGGCGAGCCATCGGCATTAGCTCCTGCAGAGGGCGAGCCATCGGCATTAGCTCCTGCAGAGGGCGAGCCATCGGCATTAGCTCCTGCAGAGGGCGAGCCATCGGCATTAGCTCCTGCAGAGGGCGAGCCATCGGCATTAGCTCCTGCAGAGGGCGAGCCATCGGCATTAGCTCCTGCAGAGGGCGAGCCATCGGCATTAGCTCCTGCAGAGGGCGAGCCATCGGCATTAGCTCCTGCAGAGGGCGAGCCATCGGCATTAGCTCCTGCAGAGGGCGAGCCATCGGCATTAGCTCCTGCAGAGGGCGAGCCATCGGCATTAGCTCCTGCAGAGGGCGAGCCATCGGCATTAGCTCCTGCAGAGGGCGAGCCATCGGCATTAGCTCCTGCAGAGGGCGAGCCATCGGCATTAGCTCCTGCAGAGGGCGAGCCATCGGCATTAGCTCCTGCAGAGGGCGAGCCATCGGCATTAGCTCCTGCAGAGGGCGAGCCATCGGCATTAGCTCCTGCAGAGGGCGAGCCATCGGCATTAGCTCCTGCAGAGGGCGAGCCATCGGCATTAGCTCCTGCAGAGGGCGAGCCATCGGCATTAGCTCCTGCAGAGGGCGAGCCATCGGCATTAGCTCCTGCAGAGGGCGAGCCATCGGCATTAGCTCCTGCAGAGGGCGAGCCATCGGCATTAGCTCCTGCAGAGGGCGAGCCATCGGCATTAGCTCCTGCAGAGGGCGAGCCATCGGCATTAGCTCCTGCAGAGGGCGAGCCATCGGCATTAGCTCCTGCAGAGGGCGAGCCATCGGCATTAGCTCCTGCAGAGGGCGAGCCATCGGCATTAGCTCCTGCAGAGGGCGAGCCATCGGCATTAGCTCCTGCAGAGGGCGAGCCATCGGCATTAGCTCCTGCAGAGGGCGAGCCATCGGCATTAGCTCCTGCAGAGGGCGAGCCATCGGCATTAGCTCCTGCAGAGGGCGAGCCATCGGCATTAGCTCCTGCAGAGGGCGAGCCATCGGCATTAGCTCCTGCAGAGGGCGAGCCATCGGCATTAGCTCCTGCAGAGGGCGAGCCATCCTTCTGAACAGGTCACCACTAGTGTTGAGCGAAGGGAGCTTTGGTTGCTTCATCTGAAGTCGGAATAATACTGTTCAGAGATTAGTCTTCGTACAGTATTAGAATGTATGGGCTCCGACGAGCTGACGTCGTGCATGACTTTGTTGAATAACTTCGGTAGTTGATTTTTAAGGTGGAAAAACACTTTAAAACTTGAAACCGAACTTGGCTTCGGTCCTGAGGTCCCATTCGGAACTGAAGCAGAGTTCGGTTTTACGTTTTAAAGTGGTTTTCCGCTTTAAAATCAACTACCAAAGTTATTCAACGAAGTCATGCACGACTTCACGAATAACTTACTTCGGCTCATTGGAGCCCATACATTCTAATACTGTATGGAGATGCATCTCTGTACAGTATTATTCCGAAGTTTTGAATGAAGTGACTTCGGAAGCTCGCATCACTCAACACTAGTGATCAGTATCTGATCGGTGGGGGTCTGACACCTGGGACCTCAGCTTGGCTGATTGAGAAGGCAGTGGCACTACTGTGAGCAGCGTGGCCTTCTCCTTGGTGTCGCCGCTCAGTCTAATTCACTTCTACGAGTCTAAGATGCACCCAGGCCATGTGGCCGATGAACGGGACATCACTGAGAGAAATCCACAGTGCTACCCGGGTGTCAGACACCTACCGATCAGATACTGATGACCTAACCAGAGGATAGTGCAGGGATCAGCACTCCAGCTGTTCTGAAACTACAACTCCCAGAATCCTTCTTATACTTCTATGGGCGTTAAAAGAACAGCAGAGTAAGTGTGCATGCTGGGAGTTGTAGTTTTACAGCAGCTGGGGTGACAAAGGTTGCCGATTCCTGGGATAGGTCATCAGTATTTAGGTCTTGGAGAACCCCTGTCCTCTGGACATCCGGTACCCCCACAATCATCTATTTCCTGCAGCTCCCAGCGCTGGACCTAGCAATTTGAATGGAAAAGGAAGCACAGCTGCCATTCACTTTAGCTGCAGCTGCAGTAACCCGGCATGGCCACTGCAGTTTGAGCGGCGCTGTGCTACCGATTCATTTAATGTGCTAGCTCCAGCGCCAGGGGTTCCAGGGAACAGCTGATCATTGGGGGTGCGGGGTGTTGGGCGTCCACTGATCGGATATTAATGACCTATCAATATCAGAAGCCTGGAAAATCCCTTAACGTGGAACTTCAGATCACCAATTCTAATCTTGACGTGTACGACCGTCTTCATGGGGAGTGGGTGCTTAGTGCAGCGTTATGTGGAGGTGCGACATTATGCAAATGCTTTAAAAGAAAGGAGTTAAAAATCGAAAGGGCTTGCTCAGCTGACATGGCTCGCAAGGCAAATGAAGATGGAGGGAAAGCAAGAAACACGGAGAGGAGTCAGCCATCCATCATGACAAGGGCTGAGGCACAGCTGGCGATTACGGTTTCCTGGCAGAATCCTAATAAGAGTATCACCCATCTATATTCTGCATCATCAGAGGAGACATGCAGAAACTGTGCAAAAACATTTACGATTCTGCCCCTTCTGTCTTGTACTTTCTGATCAGCATTGGTCCACAACTTGTACTGGGGGCCATATTGCCACCCAGCTTTCCAGAAAAAGGGAACAAATCAGCTCCTGGAAAGCAGAGGGACGATTACATCATTCAGCACTTCCATTTACTCAGCTGATTAGAGTGTAAGCTCTTTTGGTGCAGGGGCCAAAAGGAGCAAATATTTTCTCTATATGGCAAAAATCCTGGTGCCATATAAATAATGAGCTGGGGGGGGGGTCCTATCAATGGTGCATTCAGCGTATTAGAATCAGCATTTTCAGTGCAGGGGGTTATAGTGGGGGAGGGGAGGACGGATTCTTACACTATATCAGGCAAAATGGAAAAAAAATGTCCTTTTTATTTTATTTCACTCCCTTTCCTTACCTCTCTTTGAAAAACATAATTTATCTGTGTATTATCAAGAAAGCCAGACACTTTAATCAGTGAGCTATGAAGTCAGTGTTTCCAGCCTTATCTGGTGGAGGAGTGGAAACGGAGCAGATAGGCAGCTCCCAGGCCGAGCGCTGGTGGGGAATGTTAATAGGAGGAACAGCAGAGAGATTGGCTGCCGAGGCCTGCCTATCTCCGCCATTATCAAGGCCTTATCGATGCAACCATCACAGCTCAGTAATGGGGCCGGTTCAACTTTCTGCTTTATCAGGGAGACTGATTCGAGCCAGAGGGACACAAGGCTGCGAGACGACCGGGAGAGTGAATAAGCATCCAGTGTATTTAGAAAAATCAAGGAGATTACTTATTGCCATTTGCGTTGATACAGCGCGTTAACCCTACACGCTGCCAGCGGGAAGCCGCTGGGGCAAAAGAGTTTCACAGCGGAGGGCGATATAGATTATCGGTATATTCTGCAACAAGGGGGGCGTATTATTACTTAAATTTAGATCTAGCTTCTAACTAGACCAGGCAGAAGATGTGCCGCGTCCATAACCACGGGACATGCGCATAAGTTAGACATGCTCTTGGGACGCCTCCGGATTGGCTTACATTAGACCAATATTTGCACCAAAATCTTAGTGAATTTTGACACATTTTAAGGCTCCTCATTTATTAGATATTTGTAAAAACCGTCTTGTGATGTGCAAAAAAACGTTTGGTACAAGGTGCGTGCAGCAGTATTTTGGCACATTTAACTTAGTAAATATCTCCGTATTCCACAACGCGCTCGCACTAAATATGTATATAGCACCAACATGTTCTGCAGCATTGCCTTTGTATGGTCAGATAAGGAAATTACTTACAGCTCTGAAGGTGACATAGGGCGACAGCAGATTACAGAATTCACGTGACATTTATATGGCGATCACAGTTTTGTATAGTATATATCTGGTGACGACATATTCAACAGTACTGCATATATGGCGCCAACATATTCCATAGCAGTGTGTATACGCACATAATGCCACACAGTCCTGTAAATATCCAATGACGACATTATATATCTGACATATTCTGCAGCATCGCGCTATAGTCATGTAGTGCAGACACAAGCTAAACATGCCCATTTCCTCAGTGACCGATTCGCTATTGATATGACTTTGGGGTGCTCCAGTGACACTTGCATTCAGTCAAGCAAATTGAGCAGATAAACGACTGCGGACCAAAGTCTCAAGTCACCGACAACCACAAGAGAAGTCGCCGCCTGTGTAACCTAAATGCCCAGGGAGACTTTCCAAGAGACTACAGGCATAGTGTGAGTGTGTGTCCCCTGTGGCCATATTACGGCCTGCACCCGCTGGGTCTGCAATACACGGGACACCGGCCATGTGCATTCCGCATCATGGATGCAGACCCATTCACTTGAATGGTTCTGCAAATCTGGAGATGCGGTGCAGAACGGAACCACCGTTCCATGCTTTCGTGGGGTTCCATTCCGTGCTTCCGTTCCACAAAAAGATAGAACTTGTCCTATCTTTTTGTGGAACGGACGGATCGTGAGGGTGCGATCCGCATGCGGATGATCCATGGTTGGTGCCCATGCATGCTAAGCACAATTTGCGGACTGCAGCACACATTCGTGTGCAAGAGGCCTAAATGTGCGATACGTTTAGTCTGCTTGAAATTAAACACTTGGGGTCATTTATCAAACTGGTGTAAAGTAGAACTTGCTTAGTTACCAAAAGCAACCAATCAGATTCCACCTTTCATTTTCCAAAGACGCTGTCAAAAATGAAAGGAGGAATCTGATGGGCAACTAAGCCAGTTCTACTTTACACCAGTTTGATAAATGGCCCCAACAGTTCACAAGTAGCTGATCAGTTCCAATAAGAAGGAATACAAGGTTGCAATTTTGCCCATTTTATGCATTTTACATGCATTGCTCTTCTGAACAACTGCTGGAATGATGAATAATTCAGTAGGTTTGACTGGACAGGAGAGAACGGCAGGGTTGTGCTTCCATCTGGTGCTCTGCGCGGGGTCGGGAACACAAGCTTCTCAGAATATTTCCCTCTTTGCAGCTGAACAGTAAACGCATTAACAGAGATCCCCATGTACCTGGGCCAGAGAGCTCAGGACGTCTGCTAATGTCATCTAACTGCTCCCAATTCTGATCCCAAACGTCTCTGGCAGGAAGTGTGCTTCACGTTGGTGATAATCTGAGAACGCCGAGCTAGCTTTGCTTCCAGTCCCTTGTGCATCTTAAGCCATACCCGGCCCCAAGACTGAGGAAGTGGCCGTGTACAGATTACATGGCAAAGCTACCAGGATCCAGTGAGGATGAAGCAATTCTCTCCCTAACGGTACAGGCGATGGCGGCGACAGCCTTACGTGAACAGAAAGGTGATGTGGATGGCGTCTGAATGGTGCCACCATAAAGGGTCTCCCTAGGGCTCTGCATTTTGCTCTGGAAATGCTTCTAGGGGAGGCAGAGTCTGTAAAACACACGTCACTATCAGCAGCATACAGAGGTGCCGTACAGACCCAGATGGCAAATTCTGGGTTCTGTCCATTTTATACAATCAAAGGCACCTGGACTGAATACGGACACATTAAAAGGGAATATGAATATGATACTGGTGACCGATCTTCAGCATAAGTCATCAATATAAAAGATGGTGGGGATTCGACTCCCAGGACCTCTGCTGATCACCTCATGAGCGCTTGGGCCTCTTCCTAGGCCGGCGATGTCCCTGTACATTGGTCATGTGGCCTACGTGCTGCCCTATCAGTCCTATTCAATTGAATGGGGCTGAGCAGCTGCACTAAGCACAGCCGTGATTTACTGGGCCATTGAATAGACAACTGAGAAAACATTGGTGTGCAATATACACTCACCTCAAGAATTATTAGGAACACCTGTTCTATTTCTCATTAATGCGATCATCTAGTCAACCAATCACATGGCAGTTGCTTCGATGCATGTCGGGTTGTGGTCCTGGTCAAGACAATCTCCTGAACTCCAAACTGAATGTCGGAATGGGAAAGAAAGGTGATTTAAGCAATTTTGAGCGTGGCGTGGTTGTTGGTGCCAGACGGCCGGTCTGAGTATTTCACAATCTGCTCAGTTACTGGGATTTTCACGCACAACCATTTCTAGGGTTTACAAAGAATGGTGTGAAAAGGGAAAAACCTCCAGTATGCGGCCGTCCTGTGGGCGAGAATGCCTTGTTGATGCTGGAGGTCAGAGGAGAATGGGCGACTGATTCAAGCTGATAGAAGAGCAACGTTGACTGAAATAACCACTCGTTACAACCGAGGTCTGCAGCAAAGCATTTGTGAAGCCACAACACGCAGAACCTTGAGGCGGATGAGCTACAACAGCAGAAGACCCCACCGGGTACCACTCATCTACACTACAAATAGGAAAAAGAGGCTACAATTTGCACGAGCTCACCAAAATTGGACTGTTGAAGACTGGAAAAATGTTGCCTGGTCTGATGAGTCTCGATTTCTGTTGAGACATTCAAATGGTAGAGTCCGAATTTGGCGTAAACAGAATGAGAACATGTATCCATCAGGCCTTGTTACCACTGTGCAGGCTGGTGGTGGTGGTGTAATGGTGTGGGGGGTGTTTTCTGGGCACACTTTAGGCCCCTTAGTGCCAATTGGCCATCGTTTAAATGCCACAGGCTACCTGAGCATTGTTTCTGACCATGTCCATCCCTTCATGACCACCATGTACCCATCCTCTGATGGCTACTTCCAGCAGGATAATGCACCATGTCACAAAGCTCCAATCATTTCAAATTGGTTTCTTGAACAGGACAATGAGTTCACTATACTAAAATGGCCCCACAGTCACCAGATCTCAACCCAATAGAGCATCTTTGGGTTTTCGGAAGCCGCACTTACTCTTTTTTCATACATTAGCACACGATCTACCCGTCTGCATGTTAAGATCCATACACATGTTCATTACTCACCACTAAACAGAGAGATTTGGGCAATTTCTTTCACATTTGTTTAGTGCACTTTAAAAACAACCACGAAACGACATTCAGAGTGGTCAAAAGCAGGGAAAGCCAAAATTCAGCTCTAGGGACCAGCACTCCTGCTCTACACCAAGGCAAGGGCCCAACCAAGAAGCCGAGCAGCTATCTGTATGAGGAATCTAGGTAGGTACCATCGTCTCCCCTCCACCAGAGTAATGGGATAAGGAAGCTACAAAGACATATGATGCACATATACACATGTATGCAAAGTACACAGCCCCCACCCCCATCAATCACCTCCCCCGCTGATAAGCCAGAGGATGGCATTAATCATGGCCAGGCAGTGACCGGCAGAGCGGAGCCCTGGTGTCTTTGCTTCTATTCACTGATTGTTATGATTGCTGAATCCCTCTCCAGTCTGCTTGCTGGAGATAAGGGCCTTTATCTGCCGGGGAGATCTTTATCAGGGAGCAGATCAGACCATGGAACTTATCTGAAATTCACATCTAGTCCAGAGCCTGAGCAGAGAGGAAAAACAGGCCGAGCGGCCCCCGGGCAGACCCGAATTCAGCTTCCTCTTCTCCTTTGTTTAAACTTCGGCTTTTTAGGGTTAACTTGAACTTTACAAAACCAACTGGCGGGGTCACAGTAAAAGGAACATGAAAGCCACAGTTCATCTCAGGAGCCCCCAGAGATCCAGCGGTTCTGGTCCATCACAGCCTGTGTAACACGAGGGAAGAACAGGTTCTATACAGGAGTGGGCTTTATGGAGGAGTAACCCCAATATCAACCAAGGGGCGACAGTTCTGACATCAGGTAACAGGAGTGAATAGTCCTTGTGGGACTTTACATCAGCCTATGTCCTCAATGGAGAGAAAGGACCCTCACGAGGACCCTCTGCGCGATCTCCTCCTCACTTCAGTGAATCATGGCCTCCACAGACAGCACACACCTACTCACCAGCTACTGTCACACTCGCGTCTAACCAAGACAGATCCGTCTTTAACACCATTGAAGTCAATGGAGGACGGATCAGTTTTCTATTGTACCAGATTGTGTCATAGAAAACGGATCCGTCCTCATTGACTTACATTGTGTGTCAGAACGGATCCGTTTGGCTCAGTTTCGTCAGACGGACACCAAAATGCTGCAGGCGGCCTCCAGAGCGGAATGGAGACGGATCGGAGGGGAACTGATGCATTTTGAGCGGATCCTTTTCCATTCAGAATGCATTAGGGCAAAACTGATCCGTTTTGGACCGCTGAGCCCTGAACGGACCTCACAAACGGAAACCAAAACACCAGTGTGAAAGAAGCCTAACGTGCGTTCAGACATCAGTGGTTTTCCATGGACGGTGGGTCGTTGGTGATACCATGGAAGAATGCCCTATTATGGCCCATGAGTACAGATCTCTCACACACACAGTCTAGTCATGAAAACCAAGCCTACAACATGGATGCATTGGAGATGCTGTAAAAAACTATTTTCAGCCTAGCAGTGACACAAGGAAGGCAAAAAGCGGACACATGGCCCAAACAACGTATTCATCTGGAATGAACCGCCTTGTCACAGACGTCATCATGGACATTTGAAAGAAGCCTTATTGTAGTATAGAGCCCACAGTATGCACAATCCATGAGGAGATGGAAATCCTATGAGCTGCTCATGCTGCCCCTATGGCTTGGCTGCACAAAGAGCGTCTCTCTAGCATCTAAAAAAGCTCAGCTTTGGGTGGTGGTCTTTGATTTCCCTCTCTCGGAGGATTCACCCAATTTCTGACGATCATAAGTAAAGCACTCCTCCGGCAGTATGTGCACCTGGAGTAGTAAAAATCAGTAAATCAGTGTGTCGGCCTGCCACTCGCATCTGGTGAGGGAACTCTAAAAACACCCGTGCAAGTCGCAAAAAGGACCCGAGAGAAAACGTTTTTAAGGAAATAACAGCCGAGACGATTGTAGTAAGTAATCCCCAACATCATGTTGGCCCCTAGATTGGTCTAACTGGCTCCTAAACACTATGAGTCCTGGCATGTACACCCTCGGGCTCGGCGCTAACGCTCCAACCTACAGGAACGTCTCTGTGTGAACAAGACATATGCAATGAACGGCAACTCTTCAGAACAGACGTGACAGGAAAGCTCATACAGACACACTCGTACCTGTAGGATCGTCATACCTGACATTTTTTCAGTGCGCCAATTTCAAGGTATCGGAGAGTCCTATGTGGCCGCTGGGCAGCAGCTAAACGAGTTCATGGATCAAGACTGCCCTAACCCCTGGCTTGTACATGAGGGCAGGAGCATGCAGGTGCAGGGACACGTATATCACTATCAGCCGCCAAGATCTGTACACACGCTGCACAATGAGAAGAAAGGAAGCAGGAAGATATAAAACCCTGATCAGATAGCCACACGCAGCATTGTTTCAGTCGTTAGACGGCAAGCTCTGATGGTGCAGGGCCCACATTACACATTACTATGGAGCATGTAGGAGCCTCCATAGCCTGGTATTCACATGTATAGAATATTACGAGTGTTCTCATATACGGGAGGCAACATAACCCCTCTCCATGTGACAGCCACAGTGACATCACGCCTCTCCATGTGACAGCCACAGTGACATCACGCCTCTCCATGTGACAGCCACAGTGACATCACGCCTCTCCATGTGACAGCCACAGTGACATCACGCCTCTCCATGCGAGGGAGGGAGATTTCTAGAAAGTCTGGTCTGGGGCCCACTAAGCACCTGTACACATTCTCTCTATGGGTGCTTTCCATTTAGGTCTAGTGACTACTATAACTGTCCTGCAGCACCGGGTCATCAGCTCAAGTCCAACCTACAGGAACTACATATCCACATAGGTCTGAGCATATCAGATATAGTCAAGTGCAGCTTGACCTCTGGCTTCCTCACAACTGTAATCCATTTACACAGAGTCCTGCTCTGAAAGGGTTAACATTAAAAAGCACAAACCCATTCTTAGTATAGAAAGGTCCTGGGCTGCAATCTCCGGTCTGATCAGTTCCCAGCTCTTATCTGCTGCATCTAACTGACAACAATAAGAACAAAGGACATGGAAACGGAGCCCGCTACCTCCTGTGCCGGGCGGACAGCAGCCAAAACCGGCCCCCACAGACAAGAGTGGTGGCACCACAGGATGAGGACCATGCCACTGTGCGTTCATAGGAAGTGACATCACAGCGTTCACCTACCCAGACACAGAAAACTTGTCACACAGAGCTAGACGATACAAGATTCTCAAGAGAACGTACAAGGACCGACACGAGGCTGAATCTATAGTGGCCGCTGAAGGGTGACCTTAGGCTGCAGTACGGAGAACAATCTATTCCCTTCTGATTTCTGTCAGGTCCATCAATGCTCACAATCCCCAACTATTCAGGACAGGGTGCAGATACTGATGCAGATAGCGAGTTGGTTCCTCATAGGCTCACAAGAAAGGAGACTTGTCCTTGTCACATCTTTGTGAAAGGGGTGAAGAAACGGATTGTTCTCATTAGTTCTGCACTTGTGAGGAGATGCACAGGCAGGTCAAGAAGCGCTCACTTGCCTGTACATCTCCTCACAAGTGCAGAACTAACTGTTCTTCCGCTACTGGAGGGACACAGTGACTGCACATGCGCAAGTACATTTCCATGAACAGTCGCTGTTCCCAAAGGGGAGCCTCTGCGCTCACTCATCAAGAGGCAGATGGGAGCATCCTCACAGGTCAAGAACCCTTAGATAACAAGACATCGATTTGATCATCCCTAGATCCTACACATCACATGCATGTTGGTCCAATGCACCCATTGATCTAGGATCAACCAACCATCTAATGAGTATGGGCTAATTTCCGTGGAGAGAAAGCTCAGACATGCTGGATTTCAACTTGCTCAAATCCTTTTACGCAAACCTGAGTTGTCTCACACTTTGGCCGGTAACCAGTTGGGGGTGTACCTGCACAGACTGACTCTACCCAATCAGTGTTGCCATTATCAGACTGTGCAGTGACATACCCCCAACTGGTAACACCCCTCTGGACCCTTACTGCAGACAGCTAGCAATTCATTCATAACTTCTAATAGAAATATTAAAGAAATGGCCGAACATACAGTCATATGGATGTTCCAGAGATGGTATTACTTGGGGAATGCATGGAGCTATTAAAACAGGCGTGACAGGAGCGGGGAGAGGTCTTCTTTAACCAGTTAATAAAATTCTTCTAAATTCTGAGTTTCAAAAGAGAAGTCCTAGTGTGAGAAGTTAATCAGATGTAAGAACTTCATCATACATCATTGTGAAGTACAGGTGCCCCCTGATTCCATCAGTTAGATCAGAACCAATGACAAAGGCATCATGACCAGAATGACGGAACGTCCATGTGGACTCCTGTGATGGCCATGTTTCCCATCGGACATTGGTAGACCTCATAGGAGGGTGTTTTATGAGCAAACACAGCGGATTAGGATCCCGAGGACATCAAGACGAACAGGCGGAAAAATAAAGTCATTGAAAACTGCATTATGGCTTTCTACATTACGGGGGGGGGGGGGGTCAAGTCCTGATACCACCTGGGTACATGACTAGTCCTTATCCGGCAGATGGTACCAGCCGAGGGACTCCAGCCTGGCTGCACCGTACCTGCTTTGTATCTCATCGTAAGAACCGTACGGTTATCAAGTTGAAGATCAGTATTGTATTTCAGCAGCTGAGTCTTTGAGAAGCAGAAATGGCAGACGGCGTGGCTGCTCGCCTCCCTGGCAGATCTGGTGAGACAAAACGCGTGGGAGGTGCATTAACCCTCTCCCCGCTTGCATAAAAAGTTCCTTGACAACTAGTGGTTAGGTCAACATGGATTATTTACATGTTGTCGACCACTAGTAGTAGTCTGCTCGGGAGAAAATGAATGGAGGAGTGCGAAGAAAAAATAAAGGTGCAGAGGAAGTAGAAGTGGGAAATGGGATGAGAGATTGGGGAAGTGAAAGGGAGAGAAAAATGGGAGGAAAGAGAGGGAGAGACTCAGATTTATTATCAATTTAATAATCGCTTCTGGAAAAACCCAGACAGGTAGATAGAACTTCAGGCTTGCAATTACTTCCCCCGTCAGATAAAGCAGTTTTATCAGGCAGTTATTTCTGTCATCCTCAAATCAGCTCCTTATCTGCAGCCTGGATCTCGGCAGAGCAAACAAGGTACAGATGCCCATGGAAGGCTGTCAGAAAGTTCTGGGAGAAGCAGGTCACCCCCACCACCCAGCCATCTACACATATCACACGGCTGACACCACCCCCCTTATCACAAAAAGATTAGCAGCATAAAATTATTATTGCAGCCCGCAATCTACTTCCAATCCACCATCTGCTCCCACAACGAGAGTCCAGTTCATCTTGCATTTTCTCGTTATCTATGTTCAGAATCATCATCAGGAAAAGAAAGCCCTATATGTCTGCTGGCTGCAAAGTAATATCTGCTGAGAGGGAGATAAGATCGCAGCAGCTGCGAGATCTCTGAAGAAATACTTTGAAACACACGTGATCCTTTTAATACAATGAATGTGAGAGTCACAGGAGATAAGATCTGCATTCAGGCCTGTCCCGACACACTGATTCTATCAGGATGTGACTGCATAATAGGATATTTCAAGCTTATCTGCCTGCCGATCGCAGCCCTGGCTCTTATCCTGCCCAGCATCAGGGTGGGAGC
Source organism: Bufo gargarizans (assembly GCF_014858855.1). Classification (NCBI taxonomy): domain Eukaryota; kingdom Metazoa; phylum Chordata; class Amphibia; order Anura; family Bufonidae; genus Bufo; species Bufo gargarizans. The sequence goes on along the minus strand of NC_058089.1, from coordinate 132,677,146 downwards.
TGGGCCTCAGAAGATGCACAAGTAGCTTCTCACCTTTCACATCAGCCCTTCCCCCCATCACTAGAATCTGCATAAAGGCAAGCAGAGTAATGAGCTCCCCGCGTCCAGGCCGCCTCCATCAACGCCATGTATCTGGACTGGGGAGATAAGGTTACATGTGACCGTATGTATATGCAATATTCCCGCCGCCTGCTTCATCCTCTTGGAGGAGAGTCCAACAAAAAAAAAAAAGAAGCAAATGTAAACTGGAAAAGCCTGAGGTTGTTCCATCGCCAATTTACTGCGGAGAAGGCCTCATGCACACAACCGTTTCATTTCAACGGGCCCGCAAAAGAAGCGGACAGCACTCCAAGTGCTGTCAGCATCCGTGGCCCAGCAAAGTACAACAAATATATAATAGAACATGTCCTATTCTTGTCTGGTTTGCGGACATGAATAGGCTTTTCTATAATGGGCGGCACACACACACCTGACGAAGTCGCCTGCATGTAGCCTGATAAGTTATACATCTTCTTGTATATAGTGATATGGACCATGCTGATATAACCCGGGTATCTCCTATATATACACTGAACAAAAATATAAAACGCAACACTTCCGGTTTTCCTCCCATTTTGCATGAGCTGAACTCAAAGATCAGAAACAGTTTCTACAGACACAGAAGACCCGTTACTCTCAGATATTGTTCACAAATCTGTCTGGATCTGTGTCAGTGAGCTCTTCTCCTTTGCCGAGATAATCCATCCCACCTCACAGGTGTGGCAGATCAAGGTGCCGATTAGACAGCATGAATAGTGCACAGGTGTGCCTTAGACTGCCCACAATGAAAGGCCACTCTGAAATGTGCACAGTTTTACGCCGATCCAGAGCATCCCAAACATGCTCAATGGGTGACATGTCCGGTGAGGATGCTGCCATGCAAGAACTGGGATGTTTTCAGCTTCCAGGAATTGTGTACAGATCCCTGCAATATGGGGCCGTTCATTATCCTGCTGCAACATAAGGCGATGGTCGTGGATGAATGGCACAACAATGGGCCTCAGGATCTCGTCACGTTATCTCTGTGCATTCAAAATGCCATCAATAAAATGCACCTGTGTTCGTTGTCCATAACATACGCCTGCCCATACCATAACCCCATAGCCACCTCGTTGTCAATAACATACGCCTGCCAATACCATAACCCCATAGCCACCATGGGCCACTCGATCCACCATGTTGACATCAGCAAACCGCTCACCCACACGACGCCTTACACGCTGTCTGCCGTCTGTCCTGTACAGTGAAAACCGGGACTCATCCGTGAACAGAACGCCTCTCCAACGTGCCAGACACCATTGAATGTGAGCATTTGTCCACTCAAGTCGGTGACGACGACGAACTGCAGTCAGGTCCAGACCCCGATGAGGACGACCAGCATGCAGATGAGCTTCCCTGAGACGGTTCCTTTGGTTATGCAAACCGATTGTTGCTGCAGCTGTCCGGGTGGCTGGTCTCAGACGATCATGGAGGTGAACATGCTGGATGTGGAGGTCCTGGGCTGGTGTGGTTACACGTGGTCTGCGGTTGTGAGGCCGGTTGGATGTTCTGCCAAATTCTCTGAAACTCCTTTGGAGACGTCTTATGGTAGATAAATGAACTTTTATTGCACGGGCAACAGCTCTGGTATATATTCCTGCAGTCAGCATGCCAAATGCACGCTCCCTCAAACGTTGTGACATCTGTGGCATTGTGCTGTGTGACCAAACTGCACATTTCAGAGTGGCCTTTCATTGTGGGCAGTCTAAGGCACACCTGTGCAATATTCATGCTGTCTAATCAGCACCTTGATATGCCACACCTGTGAGGTGGGATGGATTATCTCGACAAAGGAGAAGTGCTCACTGACACAGATTCAGACAGATTTGTGAATATTTGAGAGTAACGGGTCTTTTCTGTCTGTAGAAAATGTTTCTGATCTTTGAGTTCAGCTCCTGCAAAATGGGAGGAAGTGTTGCGTTTATGTACAGCTTGTGGAAGTTTTACATCTTCTTGTATATAGTGATATGGAGCATGCCGGTATAACCTGGGTATCTCCTGTATATAATTATATATGTACAGCTGGTATAAGTTATACATCTTGTATATAGTGATATGGAGCATGCTGGTATAACCTGGGTATCTCCTGTATATAATTATATATGTACAGCTGGTATAAGTTATACATCTTGTATATAGTGATATGGAGCATACCGGTATAACCTAGGCATCTCCTGTATATTATTATATATGTACAGTTGGTATAAATTATACATCTTTGTGTATATAGTGGTTTGGACCATGCTGGTATAACCTGGGTATCTTCTGTATATAATTTTATATGTACAGCTGGTATAAGTTTTACATCTTCTTGTATATAGTGATATGGAGCATGCTGGTATAACCTGGGCATCTCCTAAATATAATTATATATGTACAGCTCGTATAGGTTTTACATCTCCTGTATATAATTATATATGAACAGCTGGTATAACCTGGGTATCTTCTGTATATAATTATATATGTACAGCTGGTATAACCTGGGTATCTTCTGTATATAATTATATATGTACAGCTGGTATAACCTGGGCATCTCCTGTATATAATTATATATGTACAGCTCGTATAGGTTTTACATCTCCTGTATATAATTATATATGTACAGCTGGTATAACCTGGGTATCTTCTGTATATAATTATATATGTACAGCTGGTATAACCTGGGTATCTTCTGTATATAATTATATATGTACAGCTGGTATAACCTGGGCATCTCCTGTATATAATTATATATGTACAGCTGGTATAACCTGGGCATCTCCTGTATATAATTATATATGTACAGCTGGTATAACCTGGGCATCTCCTGTATATAATTATATATGTACAGCTCGTATAGGTTTTACATCTCCTGTATATAATTATATATGTACAGCTGGTATAACCTGGGCATCTCCTGTGTATAATTATATATGTACAGCTGGTATAACCTGGGCATCTCCTGTATATAATAATATATGTACAGCTGGTATAACCCGGGCATCTCCTGTATATAATAATATATGTACAGCTGGTATAAGTCATACATCATCTTGTATATAGTGATATGGACCATGCTGGTATAACCTGGGCATCTTATAGCAGTGTTTGCGTTCAGCGTGATCTTGTATAATTAATATCAGTGTAGCCAATATCTTTGCAAAGACAATCTATTCAGTTTAAAGAGGACCTTTCATGTTTTTTTATTAATCGAGATAAATACCTGATGCTGCCACCCTAACCCGATTTTTTAAAATGTCGCTCCTACGCTGTGCCCCCTGTATTTTTCCGGCTCAGTATGCTAATCAGTACAGGGAGGAGGAGATGAGGGTTTCCCCAATGGGCGTCTCCCTCTTCCTGGCTGTTCCAATCATGGTTGTGTGAACAAGCCCTTATCCACACGTCACCGATCCACGGGCGTGTGCTGTCCGCCTTCTCCACATATTCATTTTATTGTGTTTTTCCCCCACATTAGTGCTTAGCACAGTCAGTGGTTTTAGCACAGAAGCATGCTCTCTTGCATCTGTGTTTATGGATCCATCACACCCATTATAGATTATTGGTCCATGAAAAACATGGACCCAAGATGGACACCATCTATGTTTCACGGACCAGTCATAGGAGATGCTCTGAAAATTTATTTTAAGCTGTACAATGTAATTGTAACATGGATGACACATGGAGAGCAAAAATGGACACAGGGACCATACACGGACCCTTTACGGAAATCGTCATGGATGAATCACTGGCCATCCTATTACACATTTCATCACAGACGCAGCCTTATTCAAGACTTGTACATAAATCTGCCTTGGCTATATGGTCACAAACGATTATTATCTTATTCTGAACTCAAACCTGAGCATTCCAAAAATGATTATCAGTAAGGCCATTTTGTAATACGGTACCCGAGATCGCGCAGGTCGCACTTATCGCTACTCCCATGGACCAAGAATCACTTCAGTGGTCGATCGTGTCACTAACTGTGGTGACATTGTGTGCATCACCCATGTGGTGCTATCTCCTGGTGTGCAACCAGCCCACATTACTAGTGTAGTATTCTACAGCTTAGCTCTATGGGACCAAGTGGAGATCATGCGCCACTGGATTATTTATTTCACTAAGTTTCTTTAGAAGATATAAAACAAGCAATAAACTAATATACATAAACCATTAATTATCACTAAAATGTTGTCAGGTGTTAAAAAATGTAATAAAATAAATTTAAATAATCCAGTGGGACTGATCTTCACTTGATCTGATACATCACCCAAAACCCAGGACTGTATTATTTATCCCATACCGATTAAATGACTAATCTCAGTCCCATGTGTGCCCCACTGGATTACAGCTAGGGCTGGGCAATTAATCAAATTAACCCTTTTAGTCCTCAACAATGTTTTTATTTTTTAAATATCGTCATATAATTTTTTCCCTCTGGCTGCTCACTGAGCAATGCGGTCACAGGGGACGAGTAAGGCGAATGAAAGGATAGCTGTCAATGTTCTCCTTCTCTGTAGATGGCGCCAGACTTTGGAAAGCACATCCTCCATGAGAAAAAGAAGGGCCTAATTCCAGGATCTGCTGCAACAGCTGGCAGATCCCAGCTCCAGTCCTGCTAACTCATGTTGGCGCTTGTGGTATGGGAGAGTGGTGGCAGAAAGGGCATTGTCTTCGATTCCAGCGACTTGAATCATGAATGAAGGTCTGCATGAGAACGTCCTGGCCCTAGAAGGGCCTTTCCCCTCCTCTCCACTGTACCAATACCCTCCACCTATTGCACACAAACAGGTTGGTGGCCGTACCCTCATAGCATTAGTATACAGTACGTAGAAAGAAAGAAAGAAAAAAAAAAAAGAAAAAAACACTAATCGGTCTTAAATGGAAAATAATTGAAATTATTTTATTTTTGCCAATATCTCCCAGCCCTAATTAGTGGGTCATGGTGAAGCCTCCTCCAATCTTTTCTGTGGCCTTGCTTGGGAGATGCAGCAAATTTGCTACAGTGGAAAATGAAACACAAAGGCCATATTCAGAGGGTTTAAATAACTCAAAAATTAGATTTAGTGGGGAGGGGCAGGGGCACGGCCTGAAGAGTGAAAACATTTGGGCACCAAGTAAGCCAACTAATAGGAGGTGTAAATTTACACAAAATGTCTTAACATCTAGCAGGACGCTACAAGTTCATCATACAGCACGAGACACTGTGATACATTTAAAGAGAACCTGTCACCGGGATTTGGGGTATAGAGCTGAGGACATGGGCTGCTGGATGGCCGCTAGCACATCCGCAATACCCAGTCCCCATAGCTCTGTGTGCTTTTATTGTGTAAAAAAAAAAAAAGAAGATTTGTCAGAGCTTGAAAATATGACTCTTCTCTGGTCACACAAGTAAGATATGACTCATGTTAATTTGCATAAAAGGCGGGAAGTACAAAAATGCATAATAATTATTGAATTCGCCTACAAATGAAATTAAAAGTGTAATTTATATGTTTAGGGTAACACAATGAGCATTTAGAAACGCTCAGTGAGGGAAGCATAGTAGAGGTGACAGGTTCCCTTTAACGCATCTTTAGGCTTATTGCACACAAACGTGTGCGCTCCGTGGCCATATTTCAGACCGCAATACACGGGCACCGTTCCGTGTGCATTCCGCATAATGGATGCGGACCCATTCACTTCAATGGGTGAGCAAATCCGGAGATGCGGAACGGAACCCTACAGAGTGCTTCCGTGGGGGTATCGTCCCGCAAAAAGATAGAACATGTCCTATCTTTTTGCGAAACAGCTGGATTGCGGCAGCTGCCCCACGGTGGGTGTTCGTGCATTGCAGCCCGCAGCACGGCCAGAGGGTGCACACGTTCGTGTGCAAGAGTCCTTAGACTAGGTTTAAAGGGGTGTCCAGCTTTTACTTTAATTTTATCCACGTCCCAGAAAACACAGAACATACAAATGTCACTTACCTGCTCTCCACCGCCCTGTTCTTTTGAATTCCCAGTGTGTAAACCAATCATTGGCCTCAGTCCCCAAGCGGCAGGGGACCTAACAGTGATGTGTCTCTTGGGGACACGTCACCGAGGCTAATGATTGGCTGCAGCGGTGGAACTGACCTTGAATGGAAGTTTACAAACTGTGGTAGAAGCTGGACAGCCCCTTTAAGTTTACACTGTCTAAGTATTACACTGGATTAGCAAATCTGTCTAACGTGTTTTTGAATGGACAATCACAAGCTTGTGCCAACTGAGAAATGGGAAGCATTTTACCAACAGGTGTTTGGATAGCACAGAGAGGGAGTTCACTAGGCAGCCATCTAGACAACGTACCTGCCAACTGTGGAGTCAAGAAGGGGTCGTCACATTAGGCCAGCCACCCTGGAGGGAAGAGCCTCTTCTCTTACCCAATGCAGGTGTAGGAATAAGCATCAAATTATTTCTACGCTCCTTTTTCTGCAGGGGACATGTAGCACCCATAGCTGGACCGCCGGCGGAGCGGCAATATTACAGGGGGTTGTCCCATCAGGTCCATAACTTCCTGATATGCAATTTAACGTGTACCTGAACCCGCAGACTAAAAACATTCCAGGCGTCAGGTAGATATTTTTTATTGGTGCCAAACTTTCCTGGGTTGTGTGGTCTTATAGACAGGACACTACAGCACAATAGCACTAGACGCAGCCTACTCTGGTGACAATTACTATATGCAAGCATAGAGAGAGAATATTAAATGAGCTTTTCCCGATATTGCTGGGATATGCCATCACTAAGTGGGAATCAGATGCTGCAGCTCTTCCACAGTACAGCCATGATTCTGCAATACAGCCAATGTGTTTCCCAGAGGTCAACCCAAGCCATATGCCATAACAATCCTTCATGGGAATACCCCTATCTGCCTATTACATGGGCATGCACTGGCTGATGCCCGAAAGGATGGCAATGACTTTTCACTTGGAAATTGTTCCCCCCAGCACATAGCACTATGGAGACTGGTGGATATGCATGTTATTGTACAATACTTGACTTGTATTCAGTCGCTGACCAACAAAATTTAAAGCAAAACCCTAACCAAAACCAGACATTTTAGTGACAAGCACATAATGATGGTTGAGAAAAGGTCAAATTCAGGCAAAAGATCCTCTGAAGTCACAGATACCTGGGATTTCATCACACTGAGGAAATCTGTAACTTCAGGTCACAGAGCATGGAACGAAAGGAGAAGTAGAGTGTCAGCTCTGGGGAACGGGGCTGATGTGATGAGCAGATGTCCACTGCACTGTGGAATATGCTGGCACTATAGAAAAGTAATAGGATCCTGCAGCTTTTCCAATCTCAATGTTACTAATAATCAATAAGAATATGGGCACTTTGAATATTTAATAATAAGGAATGACATCAGGTTACTGGACTGCGGGCACCGTGCCACTGCACAGCTTTAGGAGACTCGCCATCTTTCCAAGATGCCTGAATTCCCAGGGTGATGAAATGGCCTTATTAATGGCCCACATGACGAAGCTGCACACATGACTATAAGCAGATGACAGACTACAAAATCTCCCACAGACGGCTCTGGAGGGCTCACAGACTGCCCTCTGGGCACAAATCTGGGCGGCCGCTATACACTACAGCCACCAATAGTTTAAACAGGCACCAAATAAACTTTGTGCCATTGTGTGAAGGCCTCACTGCCAGCTTACCTTAGGTACACAGACTGCACAAATACAAATTACACTCGCAGACCTCTGCTATAAACGGCTCACCTTTTATTGGCGCTTGGTGTTGACAAGTGATAATCAGAGTATATTTATCAGCGTGTCAGGCAGTGTGTACTGTGCCCAACAGAGAGAAAACGTTATAAATAGCCGGCCACAGAGAAGGATAAGAGGCAGCTGGGACGCTGTAAGCAAGCGATGTGCAGTCTGTGGCCCACCGCATGCTGTGCTTTGTAGACACACTGTACTGTGGACAACTTACTGAGCTCTCAGTAAATCAGGGGTCATCATCACCTTCTGCTACAGCGACAAGACTACTGGACAACATGAGGACTGAGCCACTGAAAAGCATCTGCCGAGGAGGGGGCATATCTTGGCAGAGGTAAAACACGCCAATGGCAGCCTTCAGGCCAGCTGGGAGCTGTAGTCCCTCAATCAGAACTAGACCGTAAAATCAAGATATCTGCAATGTGATAAACGGCAGGCAATCAGAATTCATCGATAGCAAGTACCTAACACCCACAAGGTTGGGTCCTTACCTGACTTTATAAGACACCCCCAAGTCACAAGTGCAAGGAGAAGCCCCCTACTGCTTTATGTGTATGATCTCAAACCTGTATTCTGTGGGATGTGTAGTCTACACGCACCAAGCTGCCTTCTATGGGAGCCCAGTTCCCCACGGTCAGTCTGGGCGATGCTAATACACAGGACAAGCTTCCACTTATAGGCACATGTAGGTACCAATACAAGGAAATGGAGAGCCTGAGGCTTCTGTCAGCAGCACTGTACTCACGTTTGATCTGCCTGGGATTACTCTGTTTTCGCCTGGACATCTCTCTGGGATGGGCAGGGAGGGTCAGACAGTCCTCATGCCCACTTCAGTCCTTTGCTTGGGCAGCAGACGGAGCTTCAGGCTAGGGGAAGGGTTCTGGGCTCTTCTGCCAGGGATGGTAGGTGCCCTAAGTTCCCCTCCTACAGTTTATTGCAGGAGCATTTGCCAGGAATTAAGGTATGGTCAGCAGGCAGTGCCGCCTCTCATGTCAGTGCCCAGGGGATCCCATTCACCAGGGTTATTTCACCGTCTCCAGCCTGTGGCATGGGTCCATAGAACAAGGTGCCCTCACCAGCTCAGCTCACAAACTCTCCCGTCTCCTGTGTGTCATGCGGAACGCCTGCAGGTGTGTAATCTGCGGTGGCTCTCCTGGACCCAATTCGGGTGTCATATAGAGAAGTCCAGTCCTGGGCTATGCACGAAGAGTGACAAGCGATCGGCAGGGTTCTGGTGCTGTAGAACAGGTGCCGGAAGGATACCGCTGCGGCAGCAGCAGGCGGATCCGCTCTCAGCCTCCCCCGGAGAAGACGCGCCGGGATCACTACTTTTTCTCAATGGAACGCTAAAATGTATCAAAGCGGCCGCAACATTCCGAACGGGGCGTGGCCACAGTCAGGAAGGCGGTGCAGGCAAACCCTCCCACTGGTGCACACACCAGATGTCACCGCCCAACCTGCGACGTCATGACGCACGCACAATGCAGTAGTATAGAGGACTTTCATATTAGCCTAAACGAGCTACGGAGGCGTGCTGTGGACAATCCTCCTACACGAGCGCTCCTTACAGTTTGGACAGGAGTGTTGGGAGAGTAACGAAGCTGGTGTTGTCAGGCTGGATGTTCACACTCCGTCTGTTAATTAGGGACATTGATTAAAAACGTTACAAAAAGGGGCAGAATAAAAACAAATAGACTAAATAAACATAAAAGTAAGATCAGGCTGAGGTCAGGCCCGGTCCTAGACCTGCACAAGTCACAGAGCACTGCTGCACTGGTGTGTGATCTGGCATGGGGCTGATTCATTAGTCTCTAGAGAACACAGCAGCAGAGATCCTATCTGCTGCACACACCCATTACAGGCTATTGGAAAAACTAAAAACTATCATTCTGCATGTGTCTTACCATGAGCCTTGGTATCAAAGCCTATAGCAGGTGTATCCAAGCCTATTGCCGCTGTATCTAATCTTATGTATGATACTGCCCACGGAGTAGGGATACCATTATGACTGCACCATTGGATTGCAGTGCAACCCCAGAAAAATCCAAAACGGCTTAGTTGAGCGATTTTGGGGTTGCACTGACACACAATTCAGTTCAATGGCTGACGCTGTATCTAATCCTATATTATATACTGTATCTAAGCCTATCATGTCGGCCTCGTGTGATACTGTCTGCTGGTGAACAAGCGTCTAAGGCTATTTTCACACTTGCACTTACCCTTTCCACTATTGAGATCCGTCATATGATCAATAGCGGGGAAAACGCTTCCGTTTTGTCCCCATTCATTGTCAATGGGGACAAAACGGAACTGAAAGGAGTCACCAGAATGCATTACACTCAATTTGGTTGCGTCCGCATACGGCAGCAAGCAGCGTTTTTCTGTCTGCGATGTAGTGTGGAGCAAGATGGATTCGGCATGACCCACAATGTAAGTCAACGGGGACGGATCCGTTTTCTCTGACACAATCGGATCCATCTTGGCTATATTAAAGATAATACAAACGGATCCGTTCATAATGGATGCAGATGGTTGTATTATTGTGATGGATGCGTTTTTGCTGATCCATGACGGATCCAGCAAAAATACTGGTGTGAAAGTAGCCTTAGGCCTCATGCACACAACAGTTTTTTTTTTCTTCCGTTTACGGGCCGTTTTCTGCGTTCCGTATCTGTTCTGTTTTTACAGAACCATCTATTTGAAAATTTTATCCCCAGCCCAATTTTTTCTATGTAATTACTGTATACTGTATATGCCATATGGAAAAACGGAATAGAACCCGAAACACTACTGAAAAAAAAAAAACTGAAAAAACGGATCCGGAAGAAACGGCCCACAAAATACTGAAAAAGGGCTCATGCACACGACTGTATGCCCTCCGAGACAAACGGTCCGTAAGCAGGCCATATGTCCCGGAGCGGTATACATCGTGCGCATCAGGCCGCCCGCGGGGCTATTGTCCTGCAGTCATAAGATCATGAGTGCGGGACAATAGTCCCATGGGCGGCCGAATGCGCACAGCATCATAGTAACCTATGATGCTGTACGCTCCCGCACGATGTATGTCGCTCCGGGACATATGGACCGTATGTCTCGGAGGGCATACGGTCGTGTGCAAGAGCCCTTAGGCCTCATGCACTTGACCATTGTGTGCATCCGTGTCCGTTCCGTCATTTTTCAGTTTAGCGGAGGTCCCATTCATTTCTATGGAGCTGTGAAAATAAACTGATAGTCCTCCGTTTTTTCTCAGAGTCCGTGATTCCAGTCCGTCAAAAAAATATAACCTGTCCTATTCTTGTCAGTGGAAAACTGAGGACGGACCTGTTCAAGTCAATGGGACCGTAAAAAAAACGGATGCACAACTGGTATGTCATCCGTGTCCGCGTCCGTTTTTTTTCTACAAGACCTTGGTGCAATAAAATTACACTTTTCATTAACCTTCCTTTTTGTCCCCTGTCAGAAAAAAAAAAAAAAGGAAGACACAAGGAAACACAACTGAAGCAAAATCGGACACGGACCACTGAAGCCAAATCACTGACAGTGAAAAAACACTGTCGTGTGCAAGAGCCCTTACTGTGAGCCAAAACCAGGTGCAGGTCAAAAACACAGAAGCGGTGCAGATCTTTCCATTATGCCTGATCTCTGTGGAGCCTCAACTACTGTTTTTTATCACAATCACAGATGGAAATCACTGATCGAATACTGACTGTGTGAATGCCGCCTTAAGAGGGTGTTTCACGAGAGCAAGCATCCATCTGGTTTGGCAGTTCAAACCCAAGCAATCATCAGGGGAAGCTACAGACGGTCATACATTTCCCATACAATTACTGCAGGGCAAATGTATTATACGGTGACCATGCAATCAATGGTCTCACCAAATCCTCCAATGTTAGGCCTCATGCACACGACCATATTTATTTTGTGGTCCACAAAAAATACGGATGACGTCCGTGTGCATACTGTATTTTGCGGAACGGAACAGCTGGCCCCTAATAGAACAGTACTATCTTTGTCCGTAATGCAGACAATAATAGGACTGTTTTTTTGCGGAACGGAAATATGGACATACAGAAACGGAATGCACATGGAGGAACTTTTTTTTCAGACTCATTGAAATGAATGGTTCCGTATACGGTCCGCAAAAAAAACGTAATGGACATGGAAAGAAAATACGTTTGTGTGCATGAGCCCTTAGGCCTCTTTCACACGGGCGTCATATTTTTGGCCCGGATAAGAGGCGGGTGCGTTGCGGGAACACGCGTGATTTTTCCGCGCGAGTGCAAAACATTGTAATGCGTTTGGCACTCGCGTGAGAAAAATCGCGCATGTTTGGTACCCAAACCCGAACTTCTTCACAGAAGTTCGGGCTTGGGATTGATGTTCTGAAGATTGTATTATTTTCCCTTATAACATGGTTAACATAATAATAGCATTCTGAATACAGACTGCATAGTACAATAGCGCTGGAGGGGTTAAAAAAAATATAAGAAAATTAACTCCCCTTCTCCTCTTGATCGCGTAGTTCCCGGTCTCTTTACTTCTTTAATGATGAGCTGTGGGCTAAAGGACCTGTGGTGACGTCAGATCACATGCTCCAATCACATGGTCCATCACCGTGGTGATGGAGCATGTGATCTGACGTCACCACAGGTCCTTTAGCCCACAGCTCATCATTAAAGAAGAGACCGGGAACTACGCGATCAAGAGGAGAAGGCGAGTTAATTTTTATTTTATTTTTTAACCCCTCCAGCACTATTATACTATGCATTCTGTATTCAGAATGCTATTATTTTCCCTTATAACCATGTTATAAGGGAAAATAATACAGTGAATAGGCTGTCACCTAGAACCCATGCGTGAAAATCGCACCGCATCCGCACTTGCTTGCGGATGCTTGCGATTTTCACGCAACCCCATTCATTTCTATGGGGCCTGCGTTACGTGAAAAACGCAGAATATAGAACATGCTGCGATTTTCACGCAACGCATAAGTGATGCGTGAAAATCACCGCTCATGTGAACAGCCCCATAGAAATGAATGGGTCCAGATTCAGTGCGGGTGCAATGCGTTCAACTCACGCATCGCACCCGCGTGGAATACTCGCCCGTGTGAAAGGGGCCTTAGAGTTGCTCTTTCTATCAGCTCCATTTCACATGTCAGTGAATCACAGATGTGTGCCCTATGTGTTCTCCACAGACACGTACTGTGGATCAGTGGAAAAAACTCAAAGACATGCACTAGTTTGGTCCTACACACCGACTGAAGTCTATGGGGATGTGAAAACCACTGACACAATGCAGACAGCATCCGTGTTCTGTCGGTGCTTTTCACGGACCATTGCTAGGACATTGCTCTGGGTCTGGTGCATTGCCTTACTGTGAGGCATTTTCTCCCACAGATCTCCATTGTTTGTTTTTTTTACGGTGAGGGGGCTTAAAAAAAAACCCTGCATGTGTAATGCGTTGCCTTACTTATCAGCGTTTCATGGACGTGTACTCTGTATTCACACATCCATGTTTTCGCAAGGTTCGTGGGTCTGTGGTTTTAGCACAGAAGCATGCTATATTTTGTCCGTGTTTGTCAATAGAGCCCTTCATAGTCTATGGGTCTGTGAAAAATACAGATACAACAGGGATGCCATCCGAGTTTCATCAGTGTTTCTCGGACCGTTAGGAGGAGATGCAATGAAAATTAATTTTCAGCAGTACAGAAAAAAAATGGATACACGGACCAAACACAGATCCTTCATGGACATCTTCACGGATGCATCACTGATCATCTTATCATGGATTTCACCACGGACGTGTGAAGGAGGTATGTCTCGGCATTTTTTAATGGTGTTCCAGCACAGCTTTTTACACCAATGTATATTCCCCATACTGTAGACATGACATTGCATAAGACACAGGCATGCCCAACCTGCAGCCCTCCAGCTGTTACAAAACTACAACTCATGGACAGCCTACAGCTATTAGGGCATGCTGGGAGTTGTAGTTTTGCAACAGCTGGAAAGCTGCAGGTTGAGCATCCCTTTATTAGAAGAAAGGACCTGCTTTTCCCCCCAGAAACAGTCTGACTCTCGTCCATAGGCCTCATGCACACGACCGCTGTATTGGTCTGCATCTGAGCTGCCGTTTTTGCAGCTCGGATGCGGACCCATTCACTTCAATGGGGCCGCAAAAGATGCGGACAGCACTCTGTGTGCTTTCTGCATCCGTTGCTCTGTTCCGTGGCCCTGCTAAAAAAATATAACATGTCCTATTCTTGTCCTCGCTTTGCGGACAAGATTAGGCATTTATATTAAAAGGCTGTCCGTGCCATTCCGCAAATTGCGGAATGCGCACGGACACCATCCATGTTTTGCGGATCCGCGATTTGTAGACCGCAAAACACACCACGGTCGAGTGCATATGGCCTTAGGCTGGTTCTGAGCGGCAATACCAGACACAGCCCATGGAGCGGGGAAAACAGACTTTTTTAAAACTAATCTCAGATGACCCTTCAAGTCAGACAGCAGAGTCACTGTAACAATCAATGGAAGCTACACATGCCCAGATGCCCTACAATATAAAATGGCATTCACAACGCAAACTCCCTACAGACATCAAGAGCAACAGCGACACCAGCAGCTCATAGAACAGTACTGCAATGAAATACTAGAAAAATCTGTATTAACCACACAATCCCAACATATTCCATTACAGTCCACACACACTGTAATGACGCAAATGGCACATTTCATAGAGCATATGGGAATCCCTACAACACCCACAATGCACACAGCAGGACCTTCCAGTATATTTTGTGTAAAGGGACATAAATATAAAACAGAGAATATGGTGGCATCCAGAAATAACATGCAGTCAGCTCGGCAGGGCAGAGAAGAGCTGCCGGAAACCAGTGGAACGTAACAGGCGCAGAGAGGAAAGGTTCGGCCTGCCCGCCGCACATCACCGACACTGACAGTTCATTTATTGGGGGGGGGGGGGGGGGGTTTACAACAGTTGGTTACAAAACCTCCATAGCTGACTGGACTTTGTGTCTCCCAATGGTCAACTGGACCAGAAATGGTCTGCAACAGGCCCCAGGGTAGCACATTATACACTGCATTGGACGACTACCAAAATTATTCAACAAAATCACTGTGAATAACTTACTTCAGCTCATCGGAGCCCATACATTCTAATACTGTATGGAGACGAATCTCTGTACAGTAATAATCCAAAGTTTTGAACAAAACAACTTCAGCTGAAGCAACCAAAGCTCGCTTCACTCAACACTGGCAAGATGCTACAAGATGACCGATTATGGGGTCTCTGGGAAAGGGGGACACTGGCTGTCCTCGTCTCAGCCACATGAACGTGTCTAGGGTAATACTCCGGGGAGGTTCTGTAATAATCAGGTGTTTTATATGAACATAGCCTGGTTGAGGCGCTGTACACTATAGAGAGCAGTAAGTCTACTGTGTTATGTGCCACTTGTGCGGGGGGGAGACAAGGGCCCCACCTTGCTCAGGGGCCCACTGGGGGATTCACCTGTACCCCGTGGCCCCAGTCCAAGTCTGCTGATGATATTGCGGCAAAGGCACCTTTCCAAGGGTTAGGTATATTAGGATGCAAGTGAATGGTCAGCTCTTGAAGTTGATATTTTGGATCTCAATCAGACCCATTCATTTCTACGGGGCCGCAAAAAATGTGGACAGTACATGGATGTCATCTGTGTGCTTTCCACATCTGCAAATGATAGTACATTCTTGCCTGTTTTGCTGACAAGAATAGGCATTTTTTCAATGGAGCCCGTAAAAAGTGTGGGATGTACAGTTCATGGGCCACGTCCGTATTTTGCGGATCTGCAGTTTGCGGACTGCAAAATGTATACGGTTGTGTGAATGTCCCCTAAGGGCGCATGCACTTGATCATAGCCTGTTTTGCAGTGTGCAAAACACGGTTACCGGCCATGTGCGTTCTGCATTTTGCAGATCGGATGCAGACAAAAAAATATGTTTGTGTACGTGAGTCCTAAATCTGATCCATGGAGGCACCGCAAAGAATCCACTGCTAATGTCTTGTACCAGATCCCACAGGACACCTCTGAGGTCTTGGGGAGTTACAGGGGGTTTGGCAATATCAGGTAGTTTTAATGTTATGGCTGTTCAGTGTATATACATAGTGCTATGCTATATGCTAATCCCTGATTTTTTAATCCTCTGACGTTTTTTTTACAAATGCTTTCAAAGTAAGATTAAAAAGAAAACGGATGCCATAGACTTGTACTGTCTCCCATTCAGGGCACAGATGAGCAGCTTTGTCCCCGATTTTACATACCAATGGTCCACAAGCCAGCGTCGCTCCTGCCAGCCCTCAGCAGCATTAATGCTTTTATGGACTTTTACAACCAACGGATAAAAAGCACTGGAATTTTTCTTCTTTCCCTCTGGCAATACACGAGTTTCTAAATTGCACAGAGCACTATTTGACTTTTCTGTGCAAGTATTATAATTCCACATCAAAGGGAAGTGTCCGCCAATCACGAGCGCCACGCACTGAACGCTTCAGATATGATGAAGAAATAACTAGAAAGATTAGTTTTATTGTTGGTTGTCGAGCTGAAAATGACTTCAGCTTTCTATGGCATAGGCGGAAAGAAGCATAATAAAAATACATTAACTTCACATTAGTGGAGGAGACATCGACAAGGATAAAGGTTCATTTAACTGCAGTGCAAACCTGTGCGAAAAGCTGAACGCCCCAGTTGGCACCTACCACCACCATACATACCTGCTGCCCAGAGAAGAATATACAGGAAAGGGTCACAAAAACTATAATAAGGCCCTACCCTTTAGGGATCGACCAATATTGATTTTTTAGGGCCGATACCGATAATTTGTGAACTTTCAGGCCGATAGCCGATAATTTATACCGATATTCTGGGAATTTTCATTTTTGAAAAAAATAAATAAATTCCTACACAAATCTGCTGAAAATTAATGTTTATTGTTAATGTGTAGGTTTTTTTGTAAATATTTAATTTTCTTTTATACTTAATATTTTGGTGTTTTTTTTTTTTTACTTTTTTGTTTTTGTTTATATTTTTTACTAACTTTTAGCCCCCTTAGGGACTAGAACCCTTGTCCTATTCACCCTGATAGATCTCTATCAGGGTGAATAGGACCTCACACTGTCCCTGCTGCTCTGTGCTTTGTGCACACAGCAGCATGGAGCTTACTATGACAGCCAGGGCTTCAATAGCGTCCTGGCTGCCATGGTAACCGATCGGAGCCCCAGCATTACACTGCTGGGGCTCCGATCGGAGGAGCACGGGAGAGGGGACCATGTGGCCACTGCCACCAATGAATAATACTGGTGAGGGGGACGCACTGCGCCACCAATGTTTTTAATGTGGGGGTGGGGGGCGCACTGCACCACCAATGTTTTTAATGTGGGGGCGGGGGGCGCACTGTGCCACCAATGATTGATACTGGGGGGCTTGGGGGGGCACACTGCGCCACCAATGAACATAAATCTCTCATTTATTCATATACAGGAGGCGGGAGCTGGCTGCAGAATCACATAGCCGGCTCCCGACCTCTATGAGCGGTAGCTGCGATCTGCGGCATCTGAGGGGTTAACTACCGCGGATCGCAGCTATTGCTCATAGAGGTCGGGAGCCGGCTATGTGATTCTGCAGCTCCCGCCTCCTGTTCAATTTAAATGAATGAGAGATTCCTCTTCATTGGCAGCGCAGTGGCCACAGCCCCTCCCCTTCTCTTGTACTCCCTCCTCTCATTGGCGGCAGCAGCAGCACAGGGGGAGGAGACACTGCTTCCTTCTCCCCTGTGCTGCTGAGGGAACACGGAGAGAGCTGTCAGCAGCGCGATCTGTGTTCCCAATAAGTTATCGGAACATCGGCAAAATAAATGCAGATACCGATAACAGTCAAAATCCTCAATATCGGCCGATAATATCGGTAAAACCGATAATCGGTTGATCCCTACTACCCTTGTGCTGGTTCACACTCCTCCATCCTGTGACAACCACTTGTGTCCTTACTTAGCGTGCATTCACACGGCCGCAAGTGTTTTGTAGGCCGCAAAACACAGATACCTGCCGTGTGCGTTGCCAATTTGCGGACCACACATGGCCAGCGCTATATAGAGAATGCCTAAACTTGTCCGTTTTGTTGCGGACAAGAATAAGACATGCTCTATATTTTTTGCGGGGCCACAGAACGGAACAACGGATGCGGACAGCACACTGTGTGCTCTTCGCATCTTTTGCGGCCCCATTGAAATGAATGGGTTCGCACCCGTTCAGCAAATTTGCGTAACGTATGAGGATCCATTTATACGGTGGTGTGAATGCACCCTTAGACTGAGCGCACGATCCTCTGGCTGTTGCCCTGCGCCTGTAGATGGCGGGCATCCCACCTTGGTACATACCACCCATTATATGGGTCCATTGGCTGTTTTCCACATGTGGAGTAAAGGGGTATGGCACTGCTGTACCTGATTTTATCAAATGTCCTGCTCATCTGAGGATTTCCACTCCTACATTTGTATGGCATATTGATTAGATAGTGTGATTGTTCCATATCGTTGGTGATGCTGTCACATATGCAAACTATTTTTATTGAAATGACTGTGTGCTACAAAAACAGCTCAGTCCTCACAAGTGCTTGACCTGGAACTATACGGTAAGTGCTGGAGACGTCCCCTTAGCTCCCTCCATAGGTATAACTTGTCAGCAGTGCTGCACTGCAGAGAATTGTGGGAGGACTGTCATGGTCTTACCTCCTTGCTGTTCCCTTCGTTTGACATGTGCTGGCGGCCATCTTGGTTTCTGGGTTTTCTTGTAGCCTCCCACCCTGCGGCTCCTCCTTCCCACTGGGAGGAGCTGGATGCCCAGCTCATATATATAGGAGGTCTGTGGCTTCAGTTCCTTGCTTGGTCCTCCTGTGTTCACATGCTTCCAAGACTGCTGCTGCTTCTGGTTCCTGATCCTGGCCTCGTCTGACTACCCCGTTGGTTCCTGATTCCGGCTTCGTCTGACTACCCCGTTGGTTCCTGATTCCGGCTTCGTCTGACTACCCCGTTGGTTCCTGTTCCTGGCTTCGTCTGACTACCCTTCTGGTTCCTGACCTCTGTCTCCGCAAGACCCTGCTTCGGTTTAGCCATCCGTTCGGACTTTGCTTACGGCTTGCTCTTCAATAAAACCTTCTTATTTTCCGCTTATCTCTTGTTGTACGTCTGGTTCATGGTTCCATGACATTAGGACCAAGCCATGAATTCTGACGGTACAGGGCCACCCTCGCTACCTACGCTGGTTGCCAGACTTGATCAGCAGGATCACCTGTTGGGTCGGTTCGCTGTGGCGTTGCAAACCCTGCTTGAACGCACGGCTCATTTAGCTTCCGTTGCCGATGGGTCGGTTGTCGCTCCTGGGCCCGCTCCTACTGCCGCTCCGGTTGTTGCGCCAGAGTCTACCCTGACACCTGTTGCTGCGCCTGTGGTGTTTCAGGGTATGACCGGTTCTGCCCCCCTTCCACAGCGCTTTGGGGGAGAGCCAACTCAGTGCCGAGGTTTCCTTAACCAGGTGGGCATTTACTTCGAGTTGCTGCCACATGCCTTTCCTACTGAGAGATCAAGGGTGGGCTTCTTGATCTCGCTGCTCTCGGACAAGGCCTTGGCCTGGGCCAGCCCTTTATGGGAGAACAACAATCCGGTGGTTGCCGAGTTTTCCGGTTTTGTTGCTTCTCTTCGGAAGGTATTCGATGTGCCGGCTCGTGCTGCCTCTGCTGCGAAGCTCCTTATGTCCATCAGACAGGGTTCACGATCCGTAGCTGAATACGCCATTGAGTTTCGTACCCTGGCAGCAGAGGTGGGCTGGAATAATGAGGCTCTGGTCGCTGCTTTCTCTCATGGTCTCTCGGATGCCTTGAAGGATGAGGTTGCAGCTAAGGACCTACCAGTGGAGCTCGAGTCTCTTATTTCTTTCCTGATTTTGATTGACACCAGACTCAGGGAGAGACCTTCCTTTAAGGAGAGCCTGCGGAGGTCTCCTAACAGATTGGCGCCTACGTTTGCTGTCCCACCCGTGCCTCCCTCTCCTTCCACGCCTCCTGGGGATGACTTGTCTGGGGGTGAACCCATGCAGCGGGGGTTTGCTCGCCTGTCTGAGGGGGAGAGGGTACTCCGGAGACGCGAGGGCCGATGCATGTACTGTGGTCTCGGTGGGCATTTTCGGTTGGCATGTCCGAACCGTCCGGGAGAACGCTCGCACCTGAGGTCCTGTCGGGGGCAGATCTTGGGTGGAGTCTCCTCGTCCCCGGTTTCCCGTGTTGACAAACCACTGATCACGGTTGTCCTCTCCTGGGTCGGGGGCTCGGTGACGACCCAGGCGTTGGTGGACTCTGGTGCTGGTGGTTTGTTCATTGATAGAGTGTTCGTTGCCGCCAATTCCATTCCTCTGCAGCCTCGAGGTTCCCCACTGGCTCTTGAGGCGATAGACGGCAGACCCCTTCTGCCGCCACACGTGACTCATGAGACCCTTCCAGTGGGGATAGCCATTGGTGCCGTTCACAGAGAGTCGGTCTGTCTCCAGGTTATTTCGTCTCCACACTACTCGGTGGTCTTGGGGTACCCCTGGCTCCAGAAGCATAATCCGACTTTCGATTGGAGATCGGTCGAGATCCTCTCGTGGTCACCGCAGTGTGGGGCTAGTTGCATCCATGGGCCTGTCAAGTTGCTGTGTACTTCCTCGGACTCTCTGTTGCCTCCTGAATACGAAGAGTACCGGGATGTATTCGATAAGGTGCGCGCGGTTGCCCTACCTCCGCACCGCCCATACGATTGTGCCATAGAGTTACAATCCGGTGCCGTTCCTCCTCGTGGCAAAGTCTATCCACTGTCGGTAGCGGAGAATGAGGCCATGGAGGAGTACGTGAGGGAGGCGCTTTCACGCGGACACATTCGCAAATCCTCGTCCCCGGCAGGGGCTGGATTTTTCTTTGTGAAAAAGAAGGGCGGCGAGTTGAGGCCTTGCATCGATTACAGGGGTCTCAATCGCATCACGATCAAGAACGCTTACCCGATACCCTTGATTTCCGAGCTGTTCGATCGCCTCAAAGGGGCCACGGTCTTTACCAAACTCGACCTGAGGGCGGCATATAACCTGGTAAGGATCAAGGCGGGCGATGAGTGGAAGACCGCGTTTAACACCAGGACCGGTCATTATGAATCCTTGGTTATGCCCTTTGGGTTGTGCAATGCGCCCGCAGTCTTCCAGGAATTCATCAACGATGTTTTCCGTGACCTGTTGCAGCAGTGTGTGGTGGTCTATTTGGATGACATCTTGGTATATTCTGCATCCATGGAGGCCCACATTCTGGATGTCAGACGAGTGTTGCAACGCTTACGAGAGAACAAGCTGTTCGGTAAGCTTGAGAAATGCGAATTTCACCGATCCCAGGTAACCTTCTTAGGTTACATCATTTCCGCTGAGGGGTTCTCCATGGATCCTGAGAAGGTTTCGGCTGTCTTACAGTGGCCCCAGCCCAGTGGGCTTCGTGCCCTGCAGCGCTTTTTGGGCTTCGCCAATTATTATCGGAAGTTCATCAGGGACTTTTCCATGCTAGCCAAGCCTCTCACGGATCTGACCAGGAAGGGCAGTAATCCTCAGGTCTGGCCGCTCGAGGCCATCCGAGCTTTTGAGGCTCTAAAGTCCGCCTTTGTGTCGGCTCCGATTCTGTCGCATCCCAACCCTGGGTTGCCTTTTGTCCTCGAGGTGGACGCGTCTGAGACGGGAGTAGGCGCCCTCCTGTCTCAGCGTAGAACACCAGAGGGTCCTCTGCTTCCTTGTGGGTTTTACTCCCGGAAACTGTCTTCCGCGGAGTGCAACTATCAGATTGGTGACAGGGAGTTATTGGCCATCGTGCAGGCCCTTAAAGAATGGAGGCACTTGCTCGAGGGCTCGGTGGTTCCGGTTCTCATCCTGACGGACCACAAGAATCTGACCTACCTCTCTGAGGCCAAGAGATTGACACCACGTCAGGCCAGATGGGCTCTGTTCTTGTCACGTTTTAATTACGTGGTCTCCTACCTACCCGGCTCCAAGAACATCAGAGCGGATGCCTTATCACGGCAGTACTCCGAGCTGTCCGGGGAGGAGTCGATTCCGACTACGGTCATACCCCCGAATCAGATCCTGGCCGCTATTCGCACCAGCCTGACTTCTCCTCTGGGTGAGCAGATTTTGGCGGCTCAATCTGGTGCTCCCTCTGGGAGACCCAACGGCAGATGTTTTGTGCCTGAGGAGTTGCGCACTCGGTTGTTGCGAACCTACCATAACTCCAAGGCCGCGGGGCACCCTGGAAAGAATCAGCTGTCCTGGGCGGTCTCACGTCTGTTCTGGTGGCCTTCTCTACGTTCCGACATCGCCGCATATGTAGCGGCATGCTCCGTTTGTGCCCAGAGTAAGTCCCCTCGGCACCTTCCGTTGGGCCTTTTGCAACCCATAGCCACCGGGGAGCGTCCATGGTCACACCTGGGGATGGATTTCATTGTGGACCTCCCTGCATCCCGAGGCCATACGGTCATTCTCATGATTGTGGATCGGTTTTCCAAAATGTGCCACTGTGTTCCTCTCAAGAAGTTACCCTCTGCACAAGAGTTGGCCTCGATTTTTGCCAGGGAGGTCTTCCGGTTGCACGGTTTGCCCAAGGAGATTGTGTCGGATCGGGGGAGTCAGTTTGTGTCCAGGTTCTGGCGCGCCTTTTGCTCCCAGTTGGGGATTCATCTCTCTTTCTCCTCGGCCTACCACCCTCAGTCCAATGGGGCCGCAGAACGATCCAATCAGGCCTTGGAGCAATTCCTTCGTTGCTATGTCTCCGATCACCAAGACAATTGGGTTGACCTCCTGCCTTGGGCTGAGTTTGCCAGGAACACGGCGGTGAACTCTTCCTCTGGGACGTCTCCCTTCATGGCCAATTATGGGTTCCAACCTGCCGTGTTACCGGAGGTATTCTCTCCCCAGGATATTCCGGCTGTGGAGGATCACCTTTCCGTCCTACGTGCTTCTTGGGTACAGATCCAGAGGTCCCTTGAGGTCTCTGCGCAGCGCCAGAAACTCCAGGCTGATCGCAGATGAGCGCCCGCTCCTTCCTACCAGGTCGGAGACCGCGTATGGTTGTCCACCCGCAACCTCAACCTTCGAGTGCCCACTCCCAAGCTGGCGCCTCGCTTTGTTGGTCCCTTCCGAGTGCTTCGCAGGGTAAACCCGGTAGCCTATGCCCTTGCGCTTCCTCCTGGCATGCGGATCTCCAACGTGTTTCATGTCTCCCTGTTGAAGCCACTGGTGTGTAATCGTTTCACTTCCTCGATTCCTCGGCCTCGTCCGGTCCAAGTGGGCAATCGTGAGGAGTATGAGGTGAGCAATATCCTGGACTCACGCCTGGTCCGCGGTCGGGTGCAGTTTTTGGTCCATTGGCGTGGTTATGGTCCAGAGGAGCGTTCCTGGGTTCCCTCCGCAGATGTCCATGCTCCTGTCTTGCTCCGAGCCTTCCACGCACGCTTCCCTCAGAAAACCGTTCCTTACTCCGCGGAGGAGGGGCCCTTGAGGGGGAGGTACTGTCATGGTCTTACCTCCTTGCTGTTCCCTTCGTTTGACATGTGCTGGCGGCCATCTTGGTTTCTGGGTTTTCTTGTAGCCTCCCACCCTGCGGCTCCTCCTTCCCACTGGGAGGAGCTGGATGCCCAGCTCATATATATAGGAGGTCTGTGGCTTCAGTTCCTTGCTTGGTCCTCCTGTGTTCACATGCTTCCAAGACTGCTGCTGCTTCTGGTTCCTGATCCTGGCCTCGTCTGACTACCCCGTTGGTTCCTGATTCCGGCTTCGTCTGACTACCCCGTTGGTTCCTGATTCCGGCTTCGTCTGACTACCCCGTTGGTTCCTGTTCCTGGCTTCGTCTGACTACCCTTCTGGTTCCTGACCTCTGTCTCCGCAAGACCCTGCTTCGGTTTAGCCATCCGTTCGGACTTTGCTTACGGCTTGCTCTTCAATAAAACCTTCTTATTTTCCACATCTCGTGTAGTACTGGTTCATGGTTCATGACAGGAACACTGAGCACCTAAGTGGTCTTTGTCACTGTCACAAGCTATGTCGTGGTCTACAGAGTCTATGAAAGAACAAGGTAGTTGAGTACTATGGGCAATTCCTTTATGAGGAAGTTGTTTTTACATGGTTGGAAGATAGAGGGATGTCCATTATCTAATGTGCTTGTAAGCATGCTATTAGGGAAGTTGGTTTGTATGCTTCCTAAGCAGACTTCTCCTACTATGACCCATCCTAGGTCATGCCTTTGGGCATAAGGAGCATGATGTGGGCCATTAATCTGCTCTCTAGATTTATGAACTTGTAAGATATCTTCCCCAGGGAGTAGGATTATCTGAGCGTTAGATCGAATTTGGTAAGAGATGGGCTACACGCTGTAATGGGGGTTATGTATGGCTACCTCTGGTGTAGGGATCTCGTGTCTATTATCAGGGATTTGGTTACATTCAGTAATAGTTTGGTAAGAAAGACACTTTTACCATCTATGGACTCAATAAGGTAACCAGTAGCTCTCCTCCCCGCTGTTTCTACAGTACCTGCACAGGTCTTTAGAGAGTAAGGAGTGTTGGGCCCTTTGATGTTGAAAATGTCAAGAAAGTAGATTTGGCTAGGGACGCATTACTTTGGTCATCTAGGATGGCGTAAACATTGATGGCTTTGTCTCTGCAGCCCTTTGGGTATACTTTTGTTAGGCAGATTTTTTAGCAGGGACCTGCTGCCTATGAGACCTTTACAGACTTCAGTGCATTGTGAAGTAACTGCTGGAGGGTTAGCTTCAGAGGTACTTTCCTCCCCGCCATACTCTCTGGCACTGTTACTCTGTGATGAGGTCCATGGGGAAGCCCAGGATGTAGGGCCGTGTTGTGATCTGAGTTGTTGCATTCTGTGCATTTTACACTAACCTGACAGTCTTTGGCAATATGTGATGTAGATGAGCAGCACTTGTAGCAAATGCGGTTCTCTTTGAGGAAGGCTTTGCGATCTCCTATGGACGTTTCTCTAAAGGCTCTGCATTCAGAAGAGGGTGTGGCTTCTTGTGTAGAGGGCACTGCTTACCAGGATCTTTGACTGTTTCGCGGCTGGGGGAGCTGTAATGCCTGTAAGAATCTGCAGGTGAAATGTTAGTTTTGTGCACTGCCACTGATCCTTTGTGTGGTCTGTGGTCATAGGGAGTGGCACAAGACTGTGATAGATCAAAGCTAGGGTCATTACGAATATTAGCTTCTAGCCTTACAAAGTCACAAACACACTGAAGGGAGGGAATGGCACATTGTAGGTATGTTTGTACCTTGACCGTGGGAGACCCATTTCTCCTGTAGGTTGTGAGGAAGCTTTAATACAATAGGCTTGACACCTCTGGCAGTGTCGAGGAAAGCAAGCCCCGGTAAATTCCCTTCGGCTTTGGCAACCTGTAATTCCATCAGTAGATCACTTAAATCCCTAAGTTTCTGGAACCCTTTGCTAGATATTTTAGGGAATTCGTCAATTCTTTTAAAGGGTTTCTACCACTTAGGTGTCACATATTTGGCTGTCAGACACTAGCGATCCGCTAGTGTCTGCTCTGGCCAACCATCCTAATATAATTGCTTTTGGGGCGGTGGTTTGGCTAAAAAACAACTTTTATTAATATGCTAATGAGCCTCTAGGTGCTAGGGGCGTCATTAGCACCTAGAGGCTCCGTCTACCTTTAGAAACTGCCGCCCCCAGCGCGTCCCTCCAGCCCGCCCATCTCCTCCTGAATGCGATCCTCGTATGTATTCTGCGCATGCGCAGTAAATGTCTGACAGCTTCCCTGCTCAGACATCTCCACTGCGCTGTTCCTCGGAGCACTATGGCGTCATCGCGCAGGCGCAGTGGAGATGTCTGAGCAAGGAAGCGGTCAGACATTCACTGCGCATGCGCAGAATACATGAGGATCGCATTCAGGAGGAGATGGGCGGGCTGGAGAGACGCGCTCCGGCGGCGGCAGTTTCTGAAGGTAGACGGAGCCTCTAGGGCTAATGACGCCCCCATAGCACCTAGAGGCTCATTAGTATTAATAAAAGTAGTTTTTTTAGCCAAACCACCGCCCCAAAAGCAATATATTAGGATGGTTGGCCAGAGCAGACACTAGGGATCGCTAGTGTCTGACAGCCAAATATGTGACACCTAAGTGGTAGAAACCCTTTAAACAATGCATCCTCTATGACCTCTGCAGAACATAACATTCATAAAGTCTATCCCAGATCATTTTTAGGCCAATCTCTGGATAGTTTATATTAATATCCCTGATTCTCTGGCATGTTCTACAGAGTCTTTTCCAAGCCGATCTACAAGGAAGTCTATCTCCTCACTGTATCAGACCCAAGTCTTTTGTAATGTTATAAAAGGAGGCCCGCCATGCTCTATAGTTTTCAGGGCGATCACTGAACTTCGCCAGTCCCTTTGTAACTAGCTCACGTTTAGTAAAGAACCTGGCAAAGTCTATTGTGCTCTGGTTACTACTAAGGTTGGTTGGAGGTGGAAGGTCACAGTGAGAGTGTGGTGTGCGATCATACCTGTATGGAGTCTCTGACTTAGGCCAGCCCATGTCATACCGTCTTGTGGGATAAGGTGGCTCTGCAGGCTGGACTGGAAGCTGGCTTCCTTGGTGTGCAGGGAAGTTAGCTGGAGTTTTGTCACGTGGCTCTGGGCTCTCTTGTTTGTAGGACTGGGTTCTGAGCGTTACTCTTTCTTTTGGACGGTACGATTGCTCTGTGGCATAGGTGACATCTTCAGTTCCAGGGAATGGATCGGCATTGCTGTTTGGTCTGGAGTGTTGACGGACGTACTCTGAAGTGCATTGTACAGGATCTTGCTGGCCGAGTTCTGGACTAAGCACACTGCGGTGACTTCCGGTTTTCGGGTATTCCATTGCTTCCAAGAACTCTGCTTCAGCTATGGCGGCTGCCGTTTCTTTCTCTACGGCGAGTTTCTCTAGCTTTGCATCTAAGAGGACCTATTGCTTTGCTTTCTCAGCCCTTTCTTCTTTCATCTTAATTTTTGTTTGGCAAAGGCTGCTTTGACCTTCGCGGCTGCATTGCTAACGGAAGATGATTTGGTGGAACCATCCTTCCCTGATCTTGTCTTGTAGCTTGATACTGTGCTACGCGACATGGTGTTGGTGAAGACACTTAACTGCGTGGAGACTACTGTGCTGTGGAATGCCAGTCGCTGTGCTTAGAGAGCGGTCACAGTATGCAATCAAATGTGTCTACATTGCTTGAAGCGGCTATCCCCTTGCAGCACTGGACTGTATAGAAGTCGCTGTGGTGTCCGTTTGCAGATATTGCGTGGACCGTAACAGACTTCTGTGTAGTCAGGTGTGCTTCTCTCGTAGAAGTCGTCGTTTACTGTCCTGTTCTCACAAACATGTACCCCCGGGGTCTATATGCAGTTCAACAGGCAGATATCACCATTCTACTAGTTAATAAGATGAGACTTCTTTCTGTAATCTGTGGCTTTATTAACCAGCAGTAGATAAGGTAAACTATAGGAAAATGAACATACAAGAACTGAGTATACAGCACAGTGTACACAAAACCAATACAAAAACATAAATAAATCCCTTACCGACGATGCTTTAGTAAGAGACACGCAATGTGCAGCTGCTCTTCCATGAGGTGAGGAGGAAAAGGAAGCAGGAGCTTGTCTCTTTCCCAGAAAGCACTGTGAGCAGGAAGTCAGGTGACCTAATGAATATGCATAACTTAAAAAGGCAGAAGATGCACTTACAGCTAAAGGTCACTAGATGGTGCTGAAGACCACACATGAGCACTCACATTAGCAAACTATGCAGAGAAGACAGTACAGGGGGGTGGTCCCCTTCCTTTAGTTGTAGTCTCTAAAGGGAAGCAGCTCATAGAGCACCTTGACTCCTTACAGTTTAAGAGACAGAGTAACATGAGGGGGTCAACAGCCAAAGGCACCCCACAAAAAAAAGGTACCAGAACAGTTAGCTAGTCCAGCTATCAGACTGAAGCCTGAGTTTACCCCAAAACCTGCTGGAACCAAGAGAAAACCGAATATTTTCTGGATGCAAGTTTATTCAATTAAAGCTGTTGAAATTTCACTAAGTCTGGACTTGACTTATTCTCCACTTCCTACGACTCTCCCCTTTATTTCTCCTGAGCCTAACCCCGAAGATTGACGGTATCCAGGCATGAGCACAGTGACGCACACAAAACTAATAAGGCCTCATCACTAGCATTCCTTACTGTCACTGCTGCTGCCACCCTCCCCACTCTGTCATGGGGCCAATGCTTGAATCTTGAGGGACTGCACAGTTAAGTCTACAGGGATAAATTAGACCCCATTTTGGTGACTTGGATGCGGACACATTTCAATAGGGCCTCAAAAGATCCGGACAGCTCTCTGTGTGCTGTCCGCATCCATTGCTCCGTTCTGTGTCCCCGCTAAAAAAATATAACATGTCCTATTCTTGTCCGCGCTTTGTGGACAAGAAAAGGCATTTATATTGAAGGTTGTCCGTGCCGTTCCGCAAATTTCGGAACGCACACGGACGCTATCCGTGTTTTCCAGATCCGCGACTTGCGGACCACAAAACACACCACGGTCGTGTGCATGCGGCCTCACAGTGACCTATAATACTGATGCACATTACATCTAGAGCTAGCAGAGGGGATTAAAAAGAATGTTTGTTTTTTTTTTTTATGGGTGATTGTCTTATGTAGGGGCTCATTTTTTGCTGCATGAGTTGACAACTTGATTGGTACTATTTTGCAGTACATACAACTTTTTGATCGCTTGGTATTACACTTTTTGATGTAAGGTGACTTCACTTTTGGGGGTCTGATCCCCTCTGCAATGCATTACAGTACATGTGTATTGTAATACATTGCCTTTTAGTGTATTACGCTGTGTAATACACTAACAGTTGCCTAAGAGACCCAGCCTGGATCTCCTAGGCTTCCATAGAAGGCAGGTCCAGATGCCTCTGCAGCGTCGGGACCTGATGGGATCCCTCACTGACTGCAAACACAATCTATGCCACAGTCAGCACTTTAAAAGCCAATGTCGGTGGATACAGCAGGGGCCCGGCTGTTAGTGACTGTAGAAATACGCCAAATTGCGGGAAGTCACTTCTCACTATGACGTATTACATCATATGAAGGGAAAGGGTTAAAAGCCATTGCACTGCAGGGGTGCGCACGGATCTTTACTGAAGGCTGCTGTATGCTTTTTTTTTGTTTAACAGAAGGGATTAGATATGAATCTTGGTGCACTACACAGTGATGTAGATGGCGATAAATTACACCTGTAGTAGTGACGGTACAGTACCTACAGGACGGATTAACTATGAATGTGGGGGTGTAATGATGTGGGGCAATTCTGTTATGTTGTGAACTGCATAAATACTGCAACATTTCCCTTTGGTGAAGAGATGGCAGGAAAGCATAAGCCAGTCTAATGCCTTATTCACACGTCAGTGCTTTGGTCAGTGATTTCCATCTGTGATTGTGAGTACTGTTGAGCGCGAATATTTGAATAGCGAGTATTAATCGCAAATATCGCAACTTCGATAATTTGCGAATATTACGAATATACTGCTGGCGGCACCTGACCTCTGACAGGGTGCTGTGATCCACACAATTAACCCCTCACGCACCTTTCATTGTGATGGCAGTAGGGGCCCAGTATGTATGTGCCTGTTAGTATACTCTAACTTCAAGCATCCCCGTCACCATGGGAACGCCTCTGTGTTAGAATATACCATCCGATTTGAGTTTTCAAGCTCTAACTCAGATTCATCTTTTTTCAACATCTAAAGTCATGATTCCTCCTGTCTTGCTTGTGGGCCAATGACTCATTGACCACAAGCATTTTAAGCAGGGAGGAATCATTTGTTTAGATGTAAAAAATGACGAATATTCGAAAAACAAATATATAGCAGTATATTCTGTAGTGCTATATACTCGTGCGATTTTTTATTTTTTATTACCGATTTTTCGCAAAAAACGAATATCTTGAATAGGAATATTCGCGAATATAAGACGAATATTCTACCATATATTCTCGAAATATCGCGAATTCGAATATTGCCCCTGCCGCTCATCACTAATTGTGAGCCAAAACCAGGCGTGAAGCCTTCACACAGATCAGGTATAGGGTCAGATCTGCACCTGTTCTGTGTTCAGAGCCGCACATAGTTTGAGCTCAAATTCACTGATGGAAATCACTGACCAAAACACTGACGTGTGAATAAGGCCTAAGTCTGTATTGGAGCTTCCTGTTAGAGAAATACAATGAACTTATTTAGGTTGCAAAGTTTGGAAATAGCTAATTTCTGGGCCGTCTTGGACTCTTACAAGTTTATTATCAAACTGAAAATGCAGGTTTGGCACTGCACTGAGTAAATGGCTTGTTGCATCGTGTACTCCCTGTGTGAGGGGAGGAGGTTCCTGTGAGGATCGGGAAGTGTCCAGACGGAGTCTCTGGATGGTGGTGCTGATGAACAGTGAGGGAGCAGCTTGGCTGATTCTACAAATGAACGGACTGTCTCACGGAGAATGGCGACATCACAAAGTGGAGGTTTGCCGCGACGACCTCAGGAGTGTAGTGTCTTAAGGGTCCAGTTCTGGAGGGGTCCAGGAAATAAGGAAATGCCTCAAGAATCTGCTCAATGAGCTACAAATGCTGCTTGGCCACATCACATTGCACCACACGGTTGAAGTGGCACGTGGGCATACAGATAAAACATCAAGTAGTGTTTCATTGTGATGGACGGGCTGCAGGCTAAAGCGTAGCCAGAAGAGACTCAAACGCTGACACCTTCTTATCCTAGGAAAGTCTTGGCTGCTCATCGGGTGTCACACTACTGGAGCTGGAGCAAGGATAAGAGCAGCAATTAAAGGGACAGACATCAATTACTGGTTGATTACAAATAGCAAAGCCTTATTTAAAGGGACAGATGTCATTTACCTGTGGATTACAAATAGTATAGCACAATACTTAGGGTGCCCCAAAAGGAGGAACTCGTCCAGGAGGAACATACAAGTGCAACTACGCTGATTAAGGACTTTGGGGAAAAAGTCTAATTGACTGTTATACTGTTAGGCCGTGTTACATAACTGATGGTTCATTCTCTGTTACCAATCTGCTTTATATTTTCCCAGGTCCTAGTTCACTACCTCGTCTAGTAAACTTAAAGGGAATCTGTCATGTGGATATTTGATTATAACCTAACTAATTATATACAATCATTAACTACTAAAAAGTGCCTTAGATGTATTCACTTACTGGTGTGACGATGGTTATCTCATAATATACACACAAAGATGCCGCATGCTAATGAGCTGATTTGAGTCCGGCGTGATGTCATTGAGTCCAGCGTATATTTAATTCAGAGCTATAGCCACTCCCCTGCAAACCTGCTGCTGATTCATATGGAAAAAAACTGTCAATCAGCAGCAGGTGGGCGGGGAAAGTCAGGAGCTCATGAATATTCAGGACTCATCATTAGGAGCTGGAGCTTTTCAATACAAGATGTTGGCAGATTGACTGGGTCAATTAAAGAAAGTGACCCAGCATTTTGCTAAGAGAATCAGTCACTTATTTATGTTGCCCATAGTTAGGACACCATAAAACTGGTGACAGGTTCCCTTTAAGTGCTGGGAAACAATCTTAATCTTTCATTATGGTTTTCCAATTTGTTCAAAAAAAATGTTGGCTGTCCGTGGTTTTGGGATAAGTTGTCCAGAAAAATGAAAATTCTAGTTGGCAACCCAGTGACCTGGCTATACCTGATTTATCGCGATTCGTGGCAAATTAATTTGTAACAAAACAAATTTCTTATAGAAGTTCAGCGAATCGACCGAATCGACTTTTTAAAAACTTCGCTCATCAATAATTGTTAGTATAAAGTTGTTGAGGTTTAGAGGGGTGCCATGTGCCTCCATGTCCCATTGGTGTCATCTATGTTGAGGAAAAACTGTACTATCTTAATGTCTAGGGTGGATCTTGTATACTCACTGTTCACTCAATGGTTTCTCTGCTGAAGCAGCACAATCTTCTCAGGAATCTAAGAAAAGAAGAAAAGTGATAGGTTGTCAGGAGAAGACTCTTGTGGTGTAAGTGGTGGTTGGCGGTCAGAGACTAGACAGGCTGGGGGATGGACATGGGCCCCGCTTCTGGAGCCCCTTATTGAAATACAGGACCCGGGATGATTGATCATCAAGCAAGACACCAGGGATAGTAAAGCAGTCAATGGGTGCACTGAAATGTGTAAGTGCCATGGAAGACATGCAGAGAAGTCCTCTAGAATGACCGCTACTATCTGCATGTCAGCTACATCTATGAGATGGAAGTCACCATCAGTCCTGCTCTATTAGCTCCATATGTCCTAATAGGGAAGAGCAAACTAAGTGTGTGCAAAATTCATAAAAACCTGCACTTACCTTAGCCCCCAGCTCTCCCCTCTGCTGCTAATGGAGGAAATAGAAAAATATAAATATATAAGATATTATAGTAACATTAAGAGAATAACAAGGGAGAACTACAGGGGCCATGTCCTGCAAGTACTCACAGGCCTCTTGGACGGTTCCTCCTAAAGCACTTGGGGACCCAGGATCTTCTTCTTGGTCTACAAAAAAATCCAAAAAGGGCAAATGAAAGGTGTGATGAGCGGAGGATGGAGGATCAGTCTATACGATATGATCAGCTCATTATCTCTGGACTCTGCTCTTACCTTTCCTCCCCCTCTTCTTCCATTTCTTCTTCTCTGTTGGACATAAAACTAATTTAAAGTTAAATTTATAATATATGGGGATGATCATTATGAAGAGCTCTAGGTCAAGATGGAAGGAATTATTAAGAGTAGTCATTCGGGGGTCAAGTCATGGAGAAGGCTTTTAGGACACCAAGGGTTGTGGTCTGGCTGTAACCTCAGCCTTACTCCTGTTATAACCTTACATGGTCTCCATGGTATAAAATGTGGGACATCGGCTGATGGTTCTTATCCTAAAGGACAAAAGACAGATCTGGTTAACTGGACACTCTCAGTACATGTGCCCCATATACCCATCATGCCAGCCCTAGAATGTGCTGCAGGACTGGTGCCCACTAATGGAACTTCTATCTGGAGTTACCAGCAATAATTATATCTCTATAATGTATTATAAGCAGAAGATTTACACTCAGAAAGTGTAAAAGTCAGATAATAAATCCGCTTCATGGTGAGTACGTCAGGTCTGGGGTAAATAGGGGCAGAATTCTGGGGCATTTAGTAAATCTCCCCCATGGTTATTAGCTACAGAATCTATTCCTTCCTAATTCCCCATATATAGGAGGATTGTTATCAGTTCACACATCAGGACTACTCCCCCATCATCCTACAAGGAAGACTCCTATATTCTAACAGTAGAGAAGAAAGTTGGTTATGGTGAAGTATAGTTACCGTATTGTGGGCTGGGACGTGTACACTCTGTACCACCACCTGATGGAGAAAGAAGAGGACAGATATGACTTCTACATGTTCTAGAAATTTTTATGCCCAGAAATGATAGACTCGGCCTCGTTATTGAGCAGCAGCACCATATTCTACAGCAGCCAATCAGATCTTGGCATTTACCCCTCTTTTATGACCCCCTTGGCCTTGAGTTATTTGTCTATTGGGATAATGTAGGTTCCAAGAGGATGAACACCATATATTGGGGCGATCAGACTATGTGGCAGATTTATCACGTTTGGAGTTTCATATATCTATTTTCCACAATAGATTTTTTTGCACAAAAAAGCAAACTTCCTTAATAGTCCTCGCCTCCTGAGAGATGTGTTCTCAGTGCAGAATCAATGCCTGCTTTGAGCTGACACTAGAAATAATAAATATGTCAGATATTAGGTGGCCACGCCCCTCATGGATAACCCTGCCCATTTGTCCCTCAATGTCGTCAACAATGGTTTTGAATTTAAAATATTTCACAGTGATGTACATACCTACATCACAAAGTTCTCCGAACTCTTTCTCTGCCTCCTTGATAAGCTCCTCTGCAATGCGTTTCTCCTTATCCTGATGTTTCTCCTCCTTCAGATGTTCTAATTTGTTCTCCTTATCCTCATTTGCCCCATGATGTTTCACCTCCTTTTTTGTCTCCCCCACTACCT
Source organism: Bufo gargarizans (assembly GCF_014858855.1). Lineage (NCBI taxonomy): Eukaryota > Metazoa > Chordata > Amphibia > Anura > Bufonidae > Bufo > Bufo gargarizans. Next base: position 132,643,086 of record NC_058089.1, on the reverse strand, counting down.
CCTCCAGATGTCCCTTCTCCTTAGCTTCCTCCTCCAGATGTTCTTTTTCCTTATTTTCCTCTTCACCCATCTCCAAATTCTCCTCCTCCTCCAAATGTTTATCTTCCTTTTTCTCCTCCTGACCAGATGTTCATCCTTCTTATTCTCTTCATCCTCCTTCTCCTTAGTCTCCTCCTCCTGATGTTATCCTCTTTATTCTCCTCTGTCAGATGTTCCTCTTCCTCCTTTTTCTCTTTCTCCTCCTCCATCCTGTAAAGAGTAAAAAAAATACAGGTTAGAAAAAGTAACTGATGTAATTTACCAAAACTCACCCACAACCTCTATCAAAATGTCACTGTGTCTAGTTGTCTAATCTATTCTCAATGTTTACGATTCTCATACTGTAGCTAAAACTATCAGTCCTCCCTCACTGGTGATCACACCAACCCCTACCAGCCCCTGAGGACTTCTACATGCCCATAACACTCAGTGCCCAATCATTGTACCCATCCTGCACCAGCCCTTCACCATCTGTACCCACATACAGGGCGCTCACAGGTATCAACACTGGATCTTGCACTTATGGGTTTATATTCCCTCCTGTCTATGATCAGATATAGGATAACATGTATTATGTATTTACCTGAATTTCTCTATGTCGCTCGCTATATCGCCAAATCTTAAAAAGGGAGAGAAGAAAAAAACACAAGATAAGAAGAGAGCAGCAGAGACCTTACATGGAGGAGGCCTATAGGAAGAGGGGAGAAATGAGAGAAAAGAAAGGAGTCTAAGACAGAGTGTACTTACCTCCAGTACTAGCTGCAACCCTCAAGAGAGTGTCAGCTCTGTGTCTCCCTATATGATGTGTGTGATGTCATAATAACCGGGCGGGACTAAGAACCAGATCATTCTGTGACATCATAAGCAGCAGCACATTAGGAGCCACTAACTATAGCATGAAAGATGATCTGTCACATCTGTGTGTTTAGTAATTACTTGTATTCTCTGTAAAATACAATTATAGAGCCTATCTCCATAGAACTCTGCATTGTGCTATACCTCTTTTATTCCCTTATCACTGTCAGCACTGATTGGATAGTATGTCATATAGGCAAGGATAATGGTAACACCCAGTTGGTGTTTCTTGGAGGAATAACTGAGGAATTCTACAATGCTGGGTTCTAAGATTGAGCCAAATTGTATTTTATGGAGCATACAAACATTTACTAAATCAGACGTGTCAGGAGAGCTGACCGATCATTTGTAAAATACTCTATAAAATGGAAGTAAGAGAGGAAGTGAGGAAGAGAAATAAGGAAGGATGGATGGACGGGTGAACTCAAATTATTAATAAAGATGAAGGTTTCTATAGAATGTGAATGAAGGAGGAGATGGGACAGAGAAGCTCAGATGGCCTGACATTACAGGAGGAGACCTATAGGAAGAGGATGAGGAAGGACAGAAGGAAATGAAGACACAACAGGGGAAGACAGAGTGTACTTACCTCTCCACCACTAACTGTAACCCTCAAGGGAGTGTCAGCTCTGCAGCACCTTATATAATGTGTGTGATGTCATAATAACTGGGCGGGGCTGAAAAATCATAAATTCCGTGACATCATAGGCATCAGCAGCTGTGGTTTAACCCCTTAATACCACACATATGTAATGCACTAGAACTCTGTATGTATGTTATTTCTCTATGTAAATTTCGCCCAGTATTTTGGGGGCAGACGGCGCTTTCTTTCTGTGGTTTATATCTATAGGGGACATTTTTGTTTATTGTTTTATAGTCATGGAAAAGCTGAAAATGTCTAGAAATTGTTCTCATATTATTGTCTTGATCCTGGAAACAAGGACACGTAACCATAGTTAAGAGGTCGGCACCTGCACCAGCAAAGTTCTTATTAAGACTGGTATCAAATGGGCCCCAAACCCTTATTCTGGGGGTTCCCTGGTGTAAAGCCTCCACATTGTATAAAGTACAGGATATAAATGGATCATTTTGCAGCCGCTGTGAAACATTGTAACACGCGCTGTAACATTGACGCTGTTCACATTCTGCGGCTTTTCTTGTGTACGGGGACACCTGATATATTCCGGGGATAACCTGCAGGCAGGGGCGGACTGGCCATAGACCCTACAGGGAAATTTCTTGGTGGGCCGATGCCCAGGGGGCCGCCCGAGCCCTTCTCACAGCTGCTGGCCAGGTACAGTACATAATGATCTAATGCTAGGAGTACAAGGTCCTTATGCACCCGGCCAGCCGCCATGTTCCCTCCTGAATTCAACTGTATTGCCATCCTCAGTATGGTAATGGGGCAGTATTTTATCCTGCACTGTGGTATTTTGCAACATGGGTCCCCTCTTAGTTTTTTTTTCCAGGGCCACTTCCCATTCCCAGTCCACCCCTGTGTGGGGAATAAACCATAGGGAGGTATCCTGACCAGTATTAACCTCCTGGAGCAGGGTCATTATGGCGGAGGCTTCATGAGATGAGAATATGTAAATGAAATGACCTAAAACACTCCAGACCTCGCTAGTGCTCATCTAGGGGGATTGTGGATCATTGTTGGGCTGGGGTGGTCAATGTGGGGATGGGAGGCAACTGTAAGACTGCAGGAGGGCAGCGACTAAAACAAGTGAATTAAGTGTCCCCCCGAGACCCCATCACTTCCATAAAACCATCTGAGACCCTGTAACTACAACTCCCAGCATATCCTGAATAGAGTTGAGCGGACACCTGGATGTTCGGGTTCGAGAAGTTCGGCCGAACTTCCCGTAAATGTTCGGGTTCGGGATCCGAACCCGATCCGAACTTCGTACCGAACCCGAACCCCATTGAAGTCAATGGGGACCCGAACTTTTCGGCACTAAAAAGGATGTAAAACAGCCCAGGAAAGGGCTAGAGGGCTGCAAAAGGCAGCAACATGTAGGTAAATCCCCTGCAAACAATGTGGATAGGAAAATGAATTAAAATAAAAAGAAAATAAAAAAATTAACCAATATCAATTGGAGAGAGGTCCCATAGCAGAGAATCTGGCTTCACGTCACCCACCACTGGAACAGTCCATTCTCAGATATTTAGGCCCCGGCACCCAGGCAGAGGAGAGAGGTCCCGTAACAGAGAATCTGGCTTCATGTCAGCAGAGAATCAGTCTGCATGTCATAGCAGAGAATCAGGCTTCACGTCAGCCACCACTGCAACAGTCCATTGTCATATATTAGGCCCAGCACCCAAGCAGAGGAGAGAGGTCCCGTAACAGAGAATCTGGCTTCATGTCAGAGAATCAGTCTGCATGTCATAGCAGAGAATCAGGCTTCACGTCAGCCACTGCGACAGTCCATTGGCATATATTTAGACACAGCACCCAGGCAGAGGAGAGAGGTCCCGTAACAGAGAATCTGGATTTATGTCAGCAGAGAATCAGTCTGCATGTCATAGCAGAGAATGAGGCTTCACGTCAGCCACCACTGCAACAGTCCATTGGCATATACACTCACCTAAAGAATTATTAGGAACACCGGTTCTATTTCTCATTAATGCGATTATCTAGTCAACCAATCACATGGCAGTTGCTTCAATGCATGTAGGGTTGTGGAACTGGTCAAGACAATCTCCTGAACTCCAAACTAAATGTCAGAATGGGAAAGAAAGGTGATTTAAGCAATTTTGGGCATGGCATGATTGTTGGTGCCAGACGGGCCGGTCTGAGTATTTCACAATCGCTCAGTTACTGGGATTTTCACGCACAACCATTTCTAGGGTTTACAAAGAATGGTGTGAAAAGGGAAAAACATCCAGTATGCAGCAGTCCTGTGGGGCGAAAATGCCTTGTTGATGCTAGAGATCAGAGGAGAATGGGCCGGCTTCAAGCTGTTAGAAGAGCAACGTTGACTGAAATAACCACTCGTTACAACCGAGGTATGCAGCAAAGCATTTGTGAAGCCACAACACGCACAACCTTGAGGCGGATGGGCTACAACAGCAGAAGACCCCACCGGGTACCACTCATCTCCACTACAAATAGGAAAAAGAGGCTACAATTTGCGCAAGCTCACCAAAATTGGACTGTTGAAGACTAGAAAATGTTGCTGGTCTGATGAGTCTCGATTTCTGTTGAGACATTCAAATGGTAGAGTCCGAATTTAGCGTAAACAGAATGAGAAATGTATCCATCATGCCTTGTTACCACTGTGTAGGCTGGTGGTGGTGGTGTAATAGTGTGGGGATGTTTTCTGGGCACATTAGGCCCTTAGTGCCAATTGGCCATCTTTTAAATGCCAAGGGCTACCTGAGCATTGTTTCTGACCATGTCCATCCCTTCATTACCACCATGTACCCATCCTCTGATAGCTACTTCCAGCAAAATAATGCACCATGTCACAAAGCTCGAATCATTTCAAATTGGTTTCGTGAACATGACAATGAGTTCACTGTACTAAAATGGCCCCCACAGTCACCAGATCTCAACCCAATAGAGCATCTTTGGGATGTGGTGGAACGGGAGCTTCGTGCCCTGGATGCGCATCCCTCAATTCCATCAACTGCAAGATGCTATCCTATCAATATGGCCAACATTTCTAAAGAATGCTATCAGCACCTTGTTGAATCAATGCCACGTAGAATTAAGGCAGTTCTGAAGGCAAAAGGGGGTCCAACACCGTATTAGTATGGTGTTCCTAATAATTCTTTAGTGTGTATTTAGGCCCAGCACCCAGGCAGAGGAGAGGAGGAGAGGTCCGTAACAGAGGATCTGGCTTCATGTCAGCAGAGAATCAGTCTGCATGTCATAGCAGAGAATCAAACTTCACGTCAGCCACCACTGTAACAGTCCATTGTCATATATTTAGACCCAGCACCCAGGCAGAAGAGAGAGGTCCCGTAACAGAGATTCTGTCTTCATGCAGAGGAATCAGTCTGCATGTCATAGCAGAGAATCAGGCTTCACGTCCCACCAGTGCAACAGTCCATGTATATATTTAGGCCCCGCACCCAGGCAGAGGAGAGAGGTCCCGTAACAGAGAATCTGGCTTCATGTCAGCAGAGAATCAGTCTGCATGTCATAGCAGAGAATCAGCTTCACGTCAGCCACCACTGTAACAGTCCATTGTCATATATTTAGGCCAGCACCCAGGCAGAGGAGAGAGGTCCCGTAACAAGAATCTGGCTTCATGTCAGCAGAGAATCAGTCTGCATGTCATAGCAGAGAATCAGGCTTCACGTCACCAAATTGGACAGTCCATTGGCATATATTTAGGCCCAGCACCAGGCAGAGGAGAGAGGTTCCGTAACAGAGAATCTGGCTTCATGTCAGCAGAGAATCAGTCTGCATGTCATAGCAGAGAATCAGGCTTCACGTCACCCAACATTGGAACAGTCCATTGGCATATATTTAGGCCCAGGCACCCAGGCAGAGGAGAGAGGTCCCGTAACAGACAATCTGGCTTCATGTCAGCAGAGAATTAGTCTGCATGTCATAGCAGAGAATCAGGCTTCACGTCAACCACCAGTGCAACAGTCCATTGTCATATATTTAGGCCCAGCACCCAGGCAGGGAGAGAGGTCCCGTAACAGAGGATTGGCTTCATGTCAGCAGAGAATCAGTCTGCATGTCATAGCAGAGAATCAGGCTTCACGTCAGCCCCACTGTAACAGTCCATTGTCATATATTTAGGCCCAGCACCCAGGCAGAGGAGAGAGGTCCGTAAACAGAGATCTGGCTTCATGTCAGCAGAGAATCAGTCTGCATGTCATAGCAGAGAATCAGGCTTCAGTCACCCAACATTGGAACAGTCATTGGCATATATTTAGGCCCAGCACCCGGCAGAGGAGAGCGGTTCCGTAACAGAGAATCTGGCTTCATGTCAGCAGAGAATCAGTCTGCATGTCATAGCAGAGAATCAGGCTTCACGTCACCCAACATTGGAACAGTCCATTGGCATATATTTAGGCCCAGGCACCCAGGCAGAGGAGAGAGGTTCCGTAACAGAGAATCTGGCTTCATGTCAGCAGAGAATCAGTCTGCATGTCATAGCAGAGAATCAGGCTTCACGTCACCCAATTGGAAC